>NC_133652.1:117266675-117566675 GCF_009905375.1 Apium graveolens
AACTGTGATTTATTAACCAAGACATATAATAGTTGAAGTACTATTGAACAGTATTGTTTATTAGTTCAGTTAATAACTTAGGTAATATGCTTTTAATAACATACAGATCATATCACATATACTTATAGCTCTACAAGGATTAATCAGGTAATCAGATAATAAATACAAACAGTGGTGTTAAAGACTCAATTCAACAGGATTTATACCTAGGTAACTTCACCAATAGGTAAATAAGAATTTATGAAGTACACTGAGTTATCAAGGAACTTAGAGTCAAAACAACTAGGATACTGACTTTCCTAGACTAAAAAAACATCAATAAACAATCTGTTATTTTATACAAGAACTTCATAATTTATCAAGGAAATAGACCTTATTTGAAACAATTTCACAAATATTTTGAAGCACACAGATTCACGCTTTTAACTTCAGTCAAACAGATTAACTCAACAAGTTTACATTTACACTTATATTTATATTTCATTTAAACTTCAAAGACTGATAAAGATTGTTCTTAACTTAACTAAGTGATCATTTTAAGCAATCATTGAAATATTATCCAGATTAATCAACAAACTTTCTTGACTGAATAACACAGCTACCAAGTAATCTTCAAACCAGCAGATAATCACACATTCAATGTTAATCCCAAGTCTACCAGATAAACATTTATCCAACAGATAATCATAAATCCCATATAACAACCTATATAACAATAATCCGAATTCATACTTTTAATTCAATCAGCCATAGAGTAGAATCAAATCTCAGATTCTTTAAACAAATACACAGAACATTCTTCTCGCAAATAAAAATTAATCAGATAAAGTTCGATTCAACTCAAATCAAGTCTCTTAACAAACAAAATCAATCAAATTAAACTGAAAGGATTACAGAATTCTTACCTGAGCTAGAGTCTGGCCTGACTCATAGGTCTTACCTGGTTGACTCAGTCGTGGGCTGAGTCAACTTCCGATTTACTCTTCTCCGTCGCATGCAGCCATCGAATCTCCTTTTTCGAGAAGATATTGCATTTACCCGCCTTCTCCTGTCATATAACTTGAAATCGAGTTAGATTTTTGCTGAATCAAAGACTCAAAATCAAAACAAATGAATATATATATATAAATCATCGATTTTATGTCCGATTTGATGATTCTCGTTCGATTTATGCATAAATCGTCGATTTTTATCATCAAAATCGAATTAATTTACCAATCCAATCAACTCTTTTCATTATATCTTTTAGAGATATAATGATTATAGTTAAGCATAGTATCTGTAAAATTCATCGAAGATTTGAAGGAAAAATGAAGAATTTGATCTAGGGTTCTTCGAAAGAGGCGGAGAGATAGTGTTTAGAGATTAGGGTTAAGAGTTGAACTGAGAGCGTGCACTGTATAAAACAGTGTTTCACTTATATATTTTATGGAATAAACGAACCAGATTAATTAGGTTTACAAATGGACGGTTGAGATTAGAAGGTATTTTTTTAGAATTTGGGTTTTTGATTAAATGGGTTGGGCTGTTTTGAAAATAAATAGATAAACCCTTTTAAAAGGTATTTGGGCTGGATTAATTTGATTGGGCCGGATAAAATAATACAGAAAATATATTTAAAAAACAATTAATATAGTTGGATTATTACATATATTTATCCTTATATAATTTTTCAAAAAAAAATATAATATCATAGAATATATATATATATATATAATAACTGAAAATAATAATCAGTCTATATATGTATAGGGAAGACTTCTAAATATTATAAATCTCATGGAATAATAAATATTCACTCGATTAAGTTTATTTTCCCGGTTAATCTGGGCTATTTAATTATTATCTTAACCCAATCAATAAATTTCTTTATTGACAAATCTGAGTTTCAGATAAACTTAATAACCTGATCGGGAGGATATCCTTATCGTTGAGACTTCTTTATAATTCTCAACTGTTCTTTTTATATAAACCATTATTTCGTAAATTCCAACATTCCTAAATCCAAGCGGAGTTTAGTGAATCTTTCGAATTTAATGGTTTTGTGAATATGTCAGCGAGATTGATCTCAGTATCAATATAAGTCATTTTTATTTCGCCTTTATTGACATGATCACGTAAAAAATGATGTCTCACATCTATATATTTAGATCTAGAATGTAATACGGGATTCTTGCTAAGATCAATAACACTCGTATTACATAAGATTGAGATCACGTCAAATTTTATATTATAGTCAGCTAGTGTTTGCTTCATCCACAGTAATTGAGCACAACACTTTGCAGCTGCTATATACTCAACCTCGGTTGTTGAGATGGATACAGAATTTTGTTTCTTTGAAAACCAAGAAACTAAACACCAACCGAGAAACTGACAAGTACCACTAGTACTTTTTCTGTCGACTAAATGCCCGACATAGTCCGAATCAGAAAAACATACTAAGTCAAATGGTATTCCTTTTGGATACCAAAGACCAACATCAGTGGTTCCTTTAAGATATCTCAATATCCTTTTTACCGCGGATAAATGAGATCTTTAGGTGCTACTTGAAACCTAACACACTTACAAACACTATATTGAATATCGGGACGACTCGCAATTATATAAAGCAAGCTACCGATCATTCCTCGATATTTCTTTGTGTCTACGGGAATTCCTTTGGGATCTTCCATTAATTATCAAATGTAGACATAGGAGTAGAGATGGGTTTGGCATTATTCCATTTCGAATTTTTTTCAACATCTCTTACAATACTTGGATTGAGAGATATGGATGCCTTCATCAGATTGCCTTATTGCAATCCCAAAAGAAATTTAATTCTCCCATCATACTCATCTCGAATTCTTTAACTCATATTTTTAGAGAATTCTTTACATAGTGCATCCATTTGTTGATCCAAAAATGATGTCATCTACGTATACTTTGTACGAGCAATATATCATCTTTTTCTTGCCGTCGTAAATAAGGTTTTATCGGCCGTTCCCATCTTAAATTTATTGTCTAGGTAGGAACTTGCTCAACCTTTCGTACCATGTTCTTGGGGCTTGTTTTAAGCCATATAGAGCTTTATATAATTTATAGACATGATCGGATGTGTTGCATCTTCAAACCCGGGAGGTTGTTTCACATATACTTCCTCTTCCAAAAATCCCGTTTAAGAATGCAGATTTCACATCCATTTGATAGACTTTAAAGTTTTTATGACAAGCATAAGCCAATAGCATTCGAATTAATTCAATTCTTGCTACCCGGTGTATATATTTCATCAAAGTCTATTTCTTCCAATTTGGGTATATCCTTGTGCAACTAATCTTGTTTTATTTCAAACGACCGTTCCATTCTCATCTAATTTATTTCGAAATACCCATTTTGGTACCAATTATGGAAGTATCATGAGGCTTAGGGATAAGTTCCCACACTTTACTACGAGTAAATTGGAGCAATTCATCTTGCATAGCAGAAATCCAATCCCTCGTCTAATAAAGCCTCTTTTGCGGTCTTAGGGTACTATTTAAGATAGAAAACTAAGATGATTCACAACGTTTTGAACTTGTGACCGCGTTTGAACTCCCTTCCTTAAGTCTCCAAGCACATTATATAACGGATGACTTTTTATAGTGGGAATTGCTTGAGGAAGTTCATCTTCCTTTTTGTCCAATTCCAATGGATTTTTTTTATGTACTGGAGTCCCGAGATCCATATTTTCGAATTGGTCTAATAACCTTTTCAATATCATCTTGTTCAACATTTTCTTGGTCAACAAGAACTTTATATTTCTCCGTGGTTTACTTTCAATCAAAAGCGACATTCCATAGATTCTTCCACCACAAGCGATTTGATCTTAAACACTCGGTAAGCTTTACTATTGTTCGAGTATCCAAGAAATATACCTTCGTTTGACTTAGGATCAAACTTTGTGAGTACTCTTTTGAATTTAATATGAAGCACTTGCTTCCGAATACTCGAAAGTAGCTTAGTTTTGGAGTTTTGCCAAAATATAACTCGTAAAGAGTCTTTTGTTTTATAGATCGTAGCAAAACCCTATTAAGAATATGGCAAGCGGTTGATATAGCCTCAGCCCAAAAATACTTAGGTCAACGATACTCATTTAGCATTGTGCTAGCCATTTCTTGGAGTGTTCTATTTTTTCGTTCAACTACTCCGTTGGATTGAGGGGTGTATGGAGCGGAAAAATTATGTGTGTAACACCCCCAGATCCGGGGTCGGGGATCCGGGTTGTCACGGTCTTTCTTTCCACAATATCACTTCACTTAATTAATAATAAATAACCTCATGCTGTGACCCCATACTAACACACCACAACCCGTTATAGTCTCAGAGATGAAATTGAAATAAGTACAAGTCTTTGAATCCACCATTTAAAAGTTATTACAACCCAAAATGATTACTTGATAAATTTACAGTTAATTGCCATTATCTGCCACAAGTTATAATTATACATAATTTGATTCTCAAAAGTAGATGGTCTGAACTACAATGGATCTACCTCTGCAGCTATAGCAGCTACAACATCATCGGGAAAGACGCGGGACGCTTCCCACGCGCTTGCGCTGGGTCTGCTGGAGTCCTGGCCATCTCTCCTAACTGTTGTTGTGTGATGAAGAAATAAAGCAAGAGTGAGCCTTACAGCTCGCAAGATAATACATAGTGATAACAATAATATAAGTATCTAAATGGATACTTACTAGAATCTTTATCGTGTGTAAGATAATTACTTACTAGATATAAGTAAAAACAAGGAATGAAGTTACCAATACTTCACTACACTTATATCCTTTATAAAGCTACTTGAACTACCACCGTTCAAAGTATTATAAGTTTTTTAAAAAACATCCCATAGATGAGACCACAAGTTAAGACTTGAATAGATTCAATCTTTGAAATATTATTGAATGAAAAAAAAGTTACGAGATACTTTATTTAGTCCCGATATACTATATATCCCACATATATATCTCTTTAAACATTTCCTGGAACCTCTGTTAATGTAAAGTATGAATAGAGTTTGAAACATCCAATGAATTTTGGAAAGGAAAAGAATTTTGGCATAAACCGATATCTTGCTGATCAGGCAGAGATACCAATAAGTAACATTTTCTACTAGTAGATGGATGAATCCCCCACCGGTCATCACCCTGGCCACATAAGGACCTTGTGCTGGACCGCCACCCGGCCTCTTACGCGTTGATGGACTGCCACCCAGCCACTTACACTTTCATAGACCGTACCCCGGCCTGTCGCTTATGCCGACTCAATTAGATGGGCTTACTTCCCGAACATTGGGCAAGTAATCAATTCATTTACCAAAACTGCAACCTCGTTGCGAATATAAAATACACCACAGAGCCGGATTCCCCAGGTTTTGGAGCGAGTATTTAAATCCCCTTAAAAAGGAAGATCTTAAATATAAAAATGAGTTTTGGGATCCGCTCTGACTTTAAAAATCATTTTGAAGACTCGAAAACACTTTATAGAGTGTTTGGAGTAAAGCTGATTTAATGAAGTAAATCAGTCCCCAGAATATTTAGAAAATGACTGAATATTATTATTTAAAATAATATTCCCATAAAGAATAATCTTTATAAAATAATTGAAGTAGAGTATTAAAACTTATACTTGAAAACGAGTATTAAATAACCAAAGATATACTTATTATGAAAGTATTATCTTTATTTGAATAATCAAAAATAAGTTTGATTATTAGCACCTTATTCTTTAATAAAATAAAGAATATATCTCAGCAATAATCGGAGTCATAGATCCTCAAATGAATATTCAAATAATATTCATTAAATAATATAAACTGAGTCATAAGCCCTCAAATGAATATTCAAAATAATATTCAGATAATAAAATAAAAGGAGTCATAAGTCCTCGATGAATATTCAAATAATATTCATTTAATAAAATAAAAGGAGTCATACGCCTTCGAATAATATTCGAAATAATATTCAATAATAAATAGAGTTAAAGTTATCAAATAAACCTTATTCGATTAATAGTTTTGAAAACTATGACCATATATATATAATATATATATATATATATATTTATATCCATATATACAAAATCTACTCGGGATCCTCGACTCCCCGGTTTTAGAAATATTTTCACCTTTGGGTCCCTGTACTAAGGGTATATGCAAATTACCGCTATCCTCTAGCATAGGTATTAATCACTGAATCAACAGATATATATGGAAAGAATACGAAACAGGCATGCATATATATATATACCATAGTAGCATGCTTCAATATATTGCAACATTTGCTAATTAACCAACATGCATCTATCACAAGATAATGCAAATACATATATTTATCACAACAACAGTGATAACGGGTAGAAAAAACTTGCCTGAGCGACTCGGGGGTGATAAAAGGCTCGGGACGAGTCTGGTAACCTATAAACAACAAGTAAGTTAGAATTAAACCAAAATCACTTGTAAATCTATACTTTAACTAACTTAGACTCTAACGCTTGTTTGCGCTCACTGATTCGCTTAAGTCACTCGGGTACCCTCGGCTCCACCATTTTTAATAATTTAACCTTTACGAGTTTTAAAGCGATTCCTTCGCGAGTGTCTTACCAACTGCCTAACACACTTACCATAAATGTTTCATACATTAATTAACCCCTTTTTGGTCTTTAACCTATGTTTCAAAGTAAGGCGAGGGAAAAAGTTTCGTTCGCGAAACGCCGTTACTTGAAACGGTCGTTTCTCCTAAACCGTTCATCGGAATCGAACGTACTACATATCAAAACGAAGCTCGTAACATGAGCTATCTAAACATGGCAGTGGTCATAATCTAGCAGGGGTTCTCCGGGTCCTAATGCTATGCACAAAACAAGTCCAAAGAAAATCGGACGTTACGACGGCTATGTTTACGCGATTTCCATATTTTAAACCATTCAAAACCATTCCAAATCACCTCAAATCAACACAACAACCAACATCCATCCTTATCACATCATAACAACCCCAACCAATTCAATTTAATCATTCATACTTATGCCTAAACTTAACTTTAATCATACTTAAGTTCTTTTAATCAAAACCACAACATTTACCATTCCATTTCACTACCATTTCAAATCCCAAACTCTAATCACAACACAAGCTACAATATCATCCTACTAATCAAAATCAGTCTTATAATATTAGGAATCTAGGGTTTGGAGATGGTATACCTTCCTTGAAGTGGTGGGAGGAGCTAGGAAGCCTTAAGAAGCTTTGAGAAGTCTTAAGAATGCTTGGATCTTCAAGAAAAACAAGAAAAACTTCAAGTTAAAACTTGAAAACACTATTCATAGTCTTCTTCTTTGATTAAATGAAGAAAGATTGAGAAGGAATTAATGGCTTTAAACTCATGATATAGCCCTAACTAAGCATGAGATGATTAGGGAATTTACTCACCAATTTAGGAAGCTTGGATCTTGGATTTTGAAAAAATCTTGCCTTTAAAAAGTGAAAAAGCCGAGAGCAATGAAGAACTAATGCCTTTGGTTTCTTTTTGTTTGATGAGAATGAATTATTTGGCTTGGTTGGTTGTAGTTTTGTATTTGATTTAGTCAATTACCTTCTTGCCCTTGAATTTGTATGGTTACAAAGCCACCACACCTCCTTCCTTCCCATGTCATGCTTATGTCATCCTCATGATGTCATCCTCCCTTCCTTGTCCTCTTTCTATTGGTTGGATGACATCATTCCACTAATCCCTTTGATTAACTTCCTAATCGTTTGCCTAATGACCGCTGATCTGTTATACGGTTCGCTTAACTTTCATTTCGTTTATCGTTTGAAGGATCATACCCGGGATCTTATTACTTAGGTTCCTTTAACCTTGCTCAATAACATTATATCCTTTTTATGATCCTCTATTATATTCCTTAATTTAAATCCTTTTTATCCTGTTACCCTTATACTCAATTCTCTCCGTATCTTGTGGATTTCCGGGAAAAACCAAAGTGTTCGGAATTGGATTCTGACGATCTTTACATATACTTATAACTTCATAGAGTACTAATATATCCCAGAATATCCATAACAGAACCCCTACATAGTGTGGGCGTGAAAAATTTTCTCATTCAGCTAAAACACTATTCACCAGGGTTACAAAAAGTTGAAAATTTTGGGGTTATTACAGTCTCCCCTCCTTAAAAGGATTCCGTCCCGGAATCAAACAGAAAACAAATGGGGGTACTTTTCTAGCATTGTGGCTCTCTAGTTCCCAAGTTGATTCTTCCACGTTATGATTCTGCCATAGTACTCTGACTAGCTTGATCACTTTGTTCCGAAGCACCTGCTCCTTCTTATCCATAATCCTTACTGGCTTCTCCACGTAAGTTAGATCTGGCTGCATATCCACCTGCTCGTACTCCACTATGTGTCTGGCATTCCGATTATACCTCCTTAGCATTGAACACATGGAACACATTATGAACTTGTTGCAAATTAGGGGGTAGGGCTAGCTCGTAAGCTAACTTTCCAATCCGTCTTAATATCTCAAAAGGTCCAATGTATCTTGGGCTTAGTTTCCTTTCTTTCCGAACCTCATTAATCCCTTCCAAGGGGATACTTTCAACAGTACTAAGTCCCCTACTCATATTCCTTGTCCTTTCGGGCTAGGTCTGCATATTTCTTCTGTCTGTCTTGGGCTGCTACAAGTCCGCCCTCTGATAAGATCCACTATATCTTTGGTCCTTTGGACCACTTCGGGTCCGAGGCATCTTCCGCTCTCCTACTTCATCCCAGTATAAGGGAGATCGACACCTTCTTCCGTACAGGGCCTCATAAGGCGGCATTCCGATGCTAGCATGAAAGCTATTGTTTATAAGCAAACTCGATCAACGGCAAGTGATCATCCCAACTTCCTTTAAGGTCTATTGCACAGACTCTCAACATATCTTCTAGTGTCTGGATGGTCCTTTCACTCTGTCCATCCGTCTGGGTTGGTACGCTGTACTCATATTTAACTTGGTCCCCGCACACTCCTGAAAGCTCCTCCAAAATCTGGAGTTGAACCTGGGGTCTCGGTCTGAGACAATGGACGCTGGGACTCATATCGCGTCACTATTTCCTTAAGGTAAATGTCCACCAGTCTATCGACTGTGTATCTCTCATTGATAGGAATGAAATGAGCTGACTTTGTCAGTCGGTCTATAATTACCCAAATGGCGTCGTGATTGGCGTTCGTCCTTGGCAAAGCCTACAACAAAATCCATCGCTATCTGTTCCCATTTCCATTCGGGAATCTCCAGGGGTCGCAAAAGTCCACTGGGTCTCTGGTGCTCTGCCTTTACTCTTTGGCAAGTCAAACACTTGTTTACCCATTCTGCTACGTCCCTCTTCATGTTGGGCCACCAGTAATATTCCTTCAAATCCCTATACATCTTGGTACTCTTCCCGGGTGGAATGGAATACCTTGAACTATGGCTTTCATCCAAAATCTTATCTTTAAGTTCTTGAACATTCGGAACCCAAATTCGGTAGGAGTACCTCATTATCCCTTTATCATCTTTCTCAGTATGGATCTCCTCTCCAGTCATTGACTCTCTGCTTCATTCATTATTTTCTCCTGGACAATTGAATCTTTTCAATAACTCTGCTGCATTGAGATCTCAAAAGCTTTTCAGTTCCGGTTTCGGTTACCTTTACTTCTATTTCCATTCTCTCAAAATCCCTATCAACTCTTCCGAAGTCGTTAATCATTCTGAGTCTTTCCTTTCTACTAAGGGCATCAGCCACCACATTGGCTATTTTCCCCTGGATGATAGAGAATCTCACAATCATAGTCCTTGATTAGTTCTAACCATCTCCTCTGGCGCATGTTGAGCTCTTTATGCGTAAATATGTACTTGAGGCTCTTATGGTCTGTGAAAATCTCGCACTTCTCTCCATACAAGTAGTGCCTCCAAATTTTTAAAGCAAATACTATTGCCGCGAGCTCAAGGTCATGAGTAGGATATCTAACCTCGTATTCCTTCAGTTGTCTCGACGCATAAGAAATACTTTACCGTGCTGCATAAGCACACATCTTAATCCTTTGTGCGACACGTCACTATATATCACAAAATCTCCTTTTTCCGTCCGTCAATGCCAATACCGGAGCCGTTATCAACCTTTTCTTTAATTCCTGAAACTGTTCTCGCATTTCTCCGGTCCATTCAAACTTCTCTGTCTTACGAGTAAGTCGTGTCAAAGGGGCTGCAATCTTCGCAAAGTCCTGAACAAATCTACGATAGTAGCCGGCCAATCCTATGAAACTCCTTATCTCTGGGTGTGGTTGGCTTTCCCAATTTGAGACCGCCTCTATCTTGGAGGGGTCGACCATACTCCTTCTTATTTATCACATGTCCTAAAAACTGTACTTCATTCCGCCAGAATTCACACTTCGAGAATTTGGCATATAACTGCTCCTCTCTGAGTATTCCTAGAGCTATCCTCAAATGCTCTGCATGTTCTGCCTCAGTCCTTGAGTAGATCAAAATATCATCGATAAAAACTATCACACACTTGTCCAAGTACTTCTTAAATACTCTATTCATTAAATCCATGAAAGCCGCTGGGGCGTTGGTTAATCCAAAGGACATTACCAAGAACTCATAATGCCCATACCTGGTACGGAACGCTGTCTTGGAAATATCTTCGGGTTTAATCTTTAGTTGGTGATATCCAGTTCTCAGGTCGATCTTGGAAAATAAACAGCATCCTTTAGCTGGTCGAACAGATCGTCTATTCTAGGTAATGGGTACCTGTTCTTTATGGTTAGCTTGTTCAACTCTCGATAGTCTATGCACAACCTCATGCTCCTCATCTTTCTTCTTAACAAATAAAACTGGTGCTCCCCACGGAGACACACTAGGGTCTTATCATACCCTTATCCAAGAGTTCCTGCAATTGGATAGCTAATTCCTTCATTTCTAACAGGGCTACCGGTAGGTGCTTTGAAACTGGCGCCGTCCCTGGGGCCACCTCAATAGCAATTCAATCACTCTATCGGGTGGTAATCCCCGGAAGGTCTTGTGGGAATACATCTTCAAATTCGTTGACTACTGGAATATCTGTAGTTGGGCACCTCCTTCTGCGTGTCCACCACATAGGCTAGGTAGCCTCACTTCCTTTTCATAGCATCCTTTTGGCCTGGCCATGGTCAAAAATTTATGCGCCTGCCTCTTTCCTCTAAATATAACTTCTTTCTTCCGGGGATATTTAACTTAACTTTCTTCCCTTTACAGTCTATCTGAGCATCGTTGCTAGATAGCCAGTCCATTCCCAAAATCACATCAAACTCCCCTAATTAAAAGGAATCAGATCTAACACTGAAAGATTGCTCCCCTATGCCTATCTCACAGGCGGGGTGAATCTGGTTAACAGGAATAATTTTCATGATTGGCTATTTCTCACTTGTAAGGGTTCTATCAAGGGTTCAGCCTTAAGTCTTAACTTACGCGCAAGGTCCTTTGATATAAAAGATTTAGTTGCTCCCGAATCAAATAAAACATTTGCACTGACTGAATTTAGAGAAAGGGTACCTGCTATCACATCTGAATCTTTCATAGCATCCTGGACTGTCATGTTGAAAGTCCTCGCAGTAGGTGGCTTATTGGAAGCAGCCCTGCTTGCTCCCGAAGCTGCTGGTTTGTTCATTGGGCATTCCCTCTTCCAATGACCTGGGCGTCCGCACTGATGACAAGTGGCGGTTGGAACGACGGCAAGGGGTTGATGATGGGCACTTATTTGAGTAGTGGCCTTCCCGACCGTACTTAAAATAGGTTACTAGGCTTTCCTTTACACTCCCCAGTGTGATTCCTTCCACATATGTTACAGGCTGGCAATGGGGGATCGAGACTGGGTTGAATAGGACATTCTTGACTTCTGGCAGCCCTGGCTCACACTCACACTCATTGGCCGCTTAAACCCAGTGTTCCTTCCTGGTAGGGACACTGCTCCTCGATTAAATCTAGTTGGGAAGCTCCTTCCTGCGGAAACCTCCACCCATGCTCATACTTTTCCTCTTTATTCCTTTCTTCTCTCTTTCCTTCGGCATCTGTTCACGTCGACTTCTACAATCGTTGCCTTTTGCACCAGAGTGGCATAGTCGGTAAGCTCAAGGATTGCCACCCTATTCTGAATCCACGGTTTCAGTCCCTGCTGAAACCTCCTAGCTTTCTTTTCCTCGGTGCTCACAAACTCCGGCACAAACCTTGATAACTCAGTAAATTTCGCTTCGTACTCTGCTACAGACAAGTTATTCTGCTTTAGCTCCAAGAACTTGAGCTCCATCTGGTTTTCCATAAACCTCGGGAAATACTTCCCAGAAACAACTGACTCAATCTCTCCAGGTTATAATAGCGTCTGTCTCCATATTTTTCTTGGCCTCCCACCAGTAGTTAGCTTCTCCTTTCAGAAGGTAGGTAGCAAATACAGTCTTCTGTGCCTCCTCGGTACTCAAAATCTCAAAAGATTTCTCCATTTCCTTTAACCATGCCCTTGCCTCAACTGGGTCGGCTGATCCGTGGAACTCAGGGGGCTTAAGGGACTTAAAAGCCCTGAAAGAGTTTGCCACTGCATTGTTACTTCCTTGAGGGGGTGGGTTGGGTTGACGTTCCAAATTCTGCCTTAGGAGTTGCATGAACTGGCCCATGGGATCCTTGCCTGGGTTTGGTACTGGTTGCTCCACCTCGGTTTCTCCTTCTTCAGCCTCTATCTCAAATCCCTCAACATCATATGTTTCCTCTTCCTCTTCATACAGGGAGTCATCCTGTTCCACATAATCCTCATCTTCCTCTTCACTGTGTTCTTGGTTTCTATTGTCCCTGATTATGGCTTCCCTGGTCTTCAGATCCAGGTTCGCCCTAGTTCCAATCTTTCTTGGCGGCATGATTCTGATAATAATAAAAACAATTATTGGGAAAATTCAACGTTAGGTCACAATCATATACAACATTATGCCTTGCACAGCTCTTATAATGGGGGAGAACGTATATCGCAATTCTATTATTTTAAGAAAGTTCTAATACGAAGTGCAGTAATAATAATGATAAAAACAGTGATCTCGTCACTATGGAACTGAACCGAAAGGAAACAAATATATACATAATGCGAGAAATACATAGTTTGATCTGGTCAAAGTACAACAGTGCTACAGTCATCTGGTCCCAAAAGTGATACACAAGAGTCTATCTGTCTAGTCAGAAAAAGGGATGCTATATACAAGTCAAACTATCCCGGAAAATTGGCTCTTACTAAGGCCTCGGCTAACTAGACAACTAGACTATTCCATCATCAATCCTGAATCACACACCAGAGCGGGTCAGCTCCCAAACCCTTTCCATCGCACGACGGAAGATATAGTCGGCCTGCCGCCTGGAGATCCTACCATGCCTGTCCCCCCTGGAGCGATCTGAGCCTCGCTCGGGATGTGAGCTCTATCCCCGTAAGCTCCCTCCTCAAGGATCGGGGTATAGAAGCCCTAGTCTCATAAGCTCGGGTACGCCTACCCGCCCTCTCTGCATCCAACTCCCTCCTGGACTCATCTAGTCGGCCCTCGGCAACAGCCACTCGGGTCCTCAATACATCCTGAACATATCCATGAGCTAACGAAGACTGCCTGTGGGCAGGGTCAAGAGGTGGTGAATCCGGAGCCGCTGAGGGTGCCTCCTCGGTCTGCCTAGGCTCGGAAGTATGGGTCTCTGAGCTGTCATCATCAGGAATCCAAGATAGTGGTGGAGGGGTAGGGGCTCTGACCACCGGAAGTGTGGGTAATGGGATACCAGCATACACTACCATAGGTCCAACACGCTCCTCAGCTACTGGGACCTCATCCGGGTCCTCCTCATCTGGAATAGCAATAACCTCAGTCTCTGACTCCTCTGAGGGGTCCTCCTCATCTGAAATAGCAATGACCTCCGTCTCAGGCTCCTCTGAGGGGTCCTCCTCATCCTCCTCCATCTCAGGCTCCTCCTGATCCTCAACATCTAGCAATGCCTCATCATGCTCACGCTCGAACATCTCAGGGTCCTCTATCTCAGGCGCCTACACATTAAACGAGCTAAGTTACTATCATGATACTTATAAGGGTTCCCGTAAGGGTTTTAACTGTCAGCACTACTTTAAGTAGTCCGACCATGAACTTGGCAAGAGTTCTTATTATCTTTGTGAGTTTGTTATTATATCGACGCATCATCTCTGAGGTTTATAACGCTTAGCTCTGATACCATTTCTGTAACACCCCCAGATCCGGGGTCGGGGATCCGGGTTGTCACGGTCTTTCTTTCCACAATATCACTTCACTTAATTAATAATAATTAACCTCATGCTGTGACCCCATACTAACACACACCACAACCCGTTATAGTCTCAGAGATGAAATTGAAATAAGTACAAGTCTTTGAATCCACCATTTAACAGTTATTACAACCCAAAATGATTACTTGATAAATTTACAGTTAATTGCCATTATCTACCACAAGTTATAATTATACATAATTTGATTCTTAAAAGTAGATGGTCTGAACTACAATGGATCTACCTCTGCAGCTATAGCAGCTACAACATCATCGGAAGACGCGGGACGCTTCCCACGCGCTTGCGCTGGGTCTGCTGGAGTCTGGCCATCTCTCCTAACTGTTGTTGTGTGATGAAGAAATAAAGCAAGAGTGAGCCTACAGCTCGCAAGATAATACATAGTGATAACAATAATATAGTATCTAAATGGATACTTAATAGAATCTCTATCATGTGTAAGATAATTACTTACTAGATATAAGTAAAAACAAGGAATGAAGTTACCAATACTTCACTACACTTATATCATTTATAAAGCTACTTGAACTACCACCGTTCAAAGTATTATAAGTTTTTAAAAAAAAAAACAACCCATAGATGAGACCACAAGTTAAGACTTGAATAGATTCAATCTTTGAAAATATTATTGAATGAAAAAAAGTTACGAGATACTTTATTTAGTCCCGATATATATATCCACATATATATCTCTTTAAACATTTCCTGGAACCTCTGTTATGTAAAGTATGAACAGAGTTTGAAACATCCAATGAATTTTGGAAAGGAAAAGAATTTTGGCATAAACCAGATATCTTGCTGATCAGGCAGAGATACCAATAAGTAACCTTTTCTACTAGTAGATAGATGAATCCCCCACCGGTCATCACCCTGGCCACATAAGGACCTTGTGTTGGACCGCCACCCGGCCTCTTACGCGTTGATGGACTGCCACCCAGCCACTTACACTTTCATAGACCGTACCCCGGCCTGTCGCTTATGCCGACTCAATTAGATGGGCTTACTTCCCGAACATTGGGCAAGTAATCAATTCATTTACCAAAACTGCAACCTCGTTGCGAATATAAAATACACCACAGAGCCGGATTCCCCAGGTTTTGAGCGAGTATTTAAATCCCCTTAAAAAAAGGAAGATCTTAAATATAAAAATGAGTTTTGGGATCCGCTCTGACTTTAAAAATCATTTTAAAGACTCGAAAACACTTATAGAGTGTTTGGAGTAAAGCTGATTTAATGAAGTAAATCAGTCCCCAGAATATTTAGAAAATGACTGAATATTATTATTTAAATAATATTCCCATAAAGAATAATCTTTATAAAAATAATTGAAGTAGAAGTATTAAAACTTATACTTGAAACGAGTATTAAATAACCAAAGATATACTTATATGAAAGTATTATCTTTATTTGAATAATCAAAAATAAGTTTGATTATTAACACCTTATTCTTTAATAAAATAAAGAATATATTTCAGTAATAAGCGGAGTCATAATACCTCGAATGAATATTATAAATAATATTCATTAAATAAAATAAAGGAGTCATACATCCTCAAATGAATATCCAAGTAATATTCAATAATAATATAAAGGAGTCATAAGCCCTCGAATAATATTCGAAATAATATTCAATAATAAAATAAAGGAGTCATAAGTCCTCGGATGAATATTCGAAATAATATTCAATAATAAAATAAAGTTAAAGTTATCGAATAAACCTTATTCGATCAATAGTTTGGAAACTATAACCATATATATATAATATATATATATATATATCCATATCCATATATACAAAATCTAC
The DNA here is from genome assembly GCF_009905375.1 of Apium graveolens. NCBI lineage: Eukaryota > Viridiplantae > Streptophyta > Magnoliopsida > Apiales > Apiaceae > Apium > Apium graveolens. The sequence continues at coordinate 117,282,809 of NC_133652.1, forward strand.
TCGGGATCCTCGACTCCCGGTTTTAGAAAATATTTTCACCTTTGGGTCCCTATACTAAGGGTATATGCAAGTTACCGCTATCCTCTAGCATAGGTATTATCAACTGAATCAACAGATATATATGGAAAGAATACGAAACAGGCATGCATATATATACCATATCAGCATGCTTCAATATATCGCAAAATTTGCTAATTAACCAACATGCATCTATCACAAGATAATGCATATACATATATTCATCACAACAACAGTATAACGGGTAGAAAACTTGCCTGAGCGACTCGGGGTGATAAAAGGCTCGGGACGAGTCTGGTAACCTATAAACAACAAGTAAGTTGGAATTAAACCAAAATCACTTGTAAATCTATACTTTAACTAACTTAGACTCTAACGCTTGTTTTGCGCTCACTGATTCGCTTAAGTCACTCGGGTACCCTCGGCTCCACCATTTTTAATAATTTAACCTTTACGAGTTTTAAAGCGATTCCTTCGCGAGTGTCTTACCAACTGCCTAACACACTTACCATAAATGTTTCATACATTAATTAACCCTTTTTGGTCTTTAACCTATGTTTCAAAGTAAGGCGAGGGAAAAAGTTTCGTTCGCGAAACGCCGTTACTTGAAACGGTCGTTTCTCCTAAACCGTTCATCGGAATCGAACGAACTACATATCAAAACGAAGCTCGTAACATGAGCTATCTAAACATGGCAGTGGTCATAATCTAGCAGGGGGTTCTCGGGTCCTAATGCTATGCACAAAAACAGTCCAAAGAAAATCGGACGTTACGACGGCTATGTTTACCGCGATTTCCAATATTTTAAACCATTCAAAACCATTCCAAATCAACCTCAAATCCAACCTACAACCAACATCCATCCTTATCACATTATAACAACCCCAACCAATTCAATTTAATCATTCATACTTATGCCTAAACTTAACTTTAATCATACTTAAGTTCTTTTAATCAAAACCACAACATTTACCATTCCATTTCACTACCATTTCAAATCCCAAACTCTAATCACAACAACAAGCTACAATATCATCCTACTAATCAAAATCATCTTATAATATATAGGAATCTAGGGTTTGGAGATGGTATACCTTCCTTGAAGTGGTGGGAGGAGCTAGGAAGCCTTAAGAAGCTTTGAGAAGTCTTAAGAATGCTTGGATCTTCAAGAAAAACAAGAAAAACTTCAAGTTAAAAACTTGAAAACACTATTCATAGTCTTCTTCTTTGATTAAATGAAGAAGATTGAGAAGGAATTAATGGCTTAAACTCATGATATAGCCCTAACTAAGCATGAAGATGATTAGGGAATTTACTCACCAATTTAGGAAGCTTGGATCTTGGATTTTGAAAAATCTTGCCTTTAAAAAGTGAAAAAGCCGAGAGCAATGAAGAACTAATGCCTTGGTTTCTTTTTTGTTTTGATGAAGAATGAATTATTTGGATTGGTCGGTTGTAGTTTTGTATTTGATTTAGTCAATTACCTTCTTGCCCTTGAATTTGTGTGGTTACGAAGCCACCACACCTCCTTCCTTCCCATGTCATGCTTATGTCATCCTCATGATGTCATCCTCCCTTCCTTGTCCTCTTTCTATTGGTTGGATGACATCATTCCCACTAATCCCTTTGATTAACTTCCTAATCGTTTGCCTAATGACCGCTGATCTGTTATACGGTTCGCTTAACTTTCGTTTTCGTTTATCGTTTGAAGGATCATACCCGGGATCTTATTACTTAGGTTCCTTTAACCTTTCTCAATACATTATATTCCTTTTTATGATCCTCTATTATAATCCTTTAATTTAAATCCTTTTTATCCTGTTACCTTATACTCAATTCTCTCCGTATCTTGTGGATTTCCGGGAAAAACCAAAGTGTTCGGAATTGGATTCTGACGATCTTTACATACACTTATATACTTCATAGAGTACTAATAATATCCCAGAATATCCATAACAGAACCCCCTACATAGTGTCGCGTGAAAAGTTTTCTCATTCAGCTAAAACACTATTCACAAGGGTTACAAAAAGTTGAAAATTTTGGGGTTATTACAAAGGTTAAGGAAACCCAAGTAATAAGATCCCGGGTATGATCCCTCAAACGATAAACGAAAACGAAAGTTAAGCGAACCGTATAACAGATTAGCGGTCATTAGCCAAGTAATTAGAAGCTAATCAAAGAGATTAGTGAAGATGATGTCATCAAACCAATAAGAAGAGGACAAGCATGGGAAGGTGACATAGGATTGATGACCTAAGCATGACCAAAGAGAAGTGTGTTGTTGGTTGATTAAGAACCACACAAAAATCACCATGGTTAAAAGGTAAATAATTAAAACAAAAGCCAACAACAACCAACCAACAAATCATTTCACCAAAACACAAGTTGACTTCACTTTTCTTCAAGAAAAGCTCTCGGCCTCTTTTCCATTTCAAGAAGAAAAAAACCAAAATCCAAGTTCCAAGCTTCATTAATTAGTGAGGTAATTATCTAAGACTCCTTATGCATAGATATAGCTATCCTATAAGTTTAAGCTTCAAATTCCTTTACAATCTCTTCCTAAAATTCATGGAAGAAGAGGGTGAATAGTGTTTTTCAAGAACTTAAAATTTTGTTCTTGAGTTTTTGTTTAGATTAAGTTTGGGTAAGGACTTTCAAGGGTGATTCCAAGCTAATTAGTTACTCCTACTCACCAAGGAAGGTATAATCTCAAACCCTAGCCCTACTTTGTATATTTAGAGCTTTTGTGTTTAGTATGGTTCATGAGAAGATTGATTATTGAGTATTTAGAGATGTGTTGGTTTTGTGATGTGTTTGGAGTTGTAAATCTTGTTGATTAGTTAAAGAACTTAAGTAAAGCTTTTAGTTCATTATGGGAAGTAGTATAAATTTGGAAATATTGACTTGTTGGGGCTGTTGTAGCATTTTAAGTATGGAGTTTGGTTGTATGGTTGAATTGTGGTTGATTGGTGGTTGATTTAGAGTAGGATAAAAATTGGTAATCGCGTAAACATAGCCGTCGTAATGTCCGATTTACTTTAGACTGTTTTGTTCTTAACAATCAGGACCCGAGGACTCTGTTAGGTTTTGACCATTGCCATGATTAGATAGTTCATGTTACGAGCTTCATTTTGATATGTGGTTCGTTTAAATCCGATGTACGGTTTAGGAGAAACGACCGTTTTAAGTAACGGCGTTTCGCGAACGAACCATTACCCCTCCCCTTACTTTGAAACATAGGTTAAAGACCTTAAAGAACTAATTGGAGTATGAATCATTTATTTAAAGTGTACTAGGCAGTTGGTAAGGCACTCGCGAAAGAATCGCCTTAAAACCCTTAATGGTTAATTTATTAAAAATGGTGGAGCCGAGGGTACTCAAGCGACTTAAGAGAATCGTTGAGCGCAAAGCGAGTGTTAGAGTCTAATTGGTTAAAGTATAGATTCATAAGCGACTTTGGTTTAATTCCAACTTATATATTGTTTATAGGTTACCAGACTCGTCCCAAGCCATTTATCAACCCCAGTCGCTCAGGAAAGTTTTCTACCCATTATACTGTTGTTGTGATGTATATATATGTATATGCATTATCTTGTGATAGATGCATGGTGGTTATTTAGCAAATCTTGCGATATATTGGAGCATGTGATATGGTATATATGCATGTCTGTTTCGTAATCTTGATATATATCTGTTGATTCAAATGCTTATAAGTTGCATAATACCTATGCTAGAGATAAGCAGTAGTTGCGTATACCCTTAGTATAGGGGACCCAAAGGTGAACATTTTCTAAAACCGGGAGTCGATGTTCCCGAGTATAATATATATATTCTTATATATACTTATATATGGATATAGTTTTCAAAACTATTAATCGAATAAGTTTTATTCGATAACCTTATTTTATTTAATGAATATTAGTTGAATATTCATTCGAGGACTTATGACTCCGTTTATTTTATTAATGAATATTAGTTGAATATTCATTCGAGGACTTATGACTCCGCTTATTTTATTTAATGAATATTATTTTGAATATTCATTCGAGGACTTATGACTCCGCTCATTTTATTAATTAATATTTTTTATTTTATTAAAGAATAATGTTTCGATAATCAAACTTATTTTCGATTATTCAAATAAAGATCATACTTTCATATAAGTATATCTTTGGTTATTTAATATCCATTTCAAGTATGAGTTTTAAAACTTTTACGTCAATTATTTTATAAGGATTATCCTTATGGGAATATTATTTAAATAATAATATTCAGATATTTTCTAATATATTGGGACTGATTTATTTTATTAAATCGGCATTACTCCAAACATTCTTAAAAATGTTTTCGAGTCTTCAAAATGATTTTTAAAAGTTAGAGCGGATCCCAAAACTCATTTTTATATTTAAGATCTTCCTATCAAAGGGATTTAAATACTCGCTCAAAGCCTGAGGGATCCGGCTCTGTGGTGTATTTATATTCGCAACATGGTTGCTGTTTTGAGACAACAATTTGATTACTTGCCCAATGTTCGGGAAGTAAGTCCATCTGATTGAGTCGGCATAAGCGACAGGCCGGGGTACGGTCTATGAAGGTATAAGAGGCTGGGTGACAGTCCATCCACGCGTGAGTGGCCAGGTAACGGTCTAGCGCGAGGTCCGAATGCGGCCAGGGTGATGATCGGCGAGGAATTCATCCATCTACAGTAGAAAAAGTTACTTATTGGTATCTTTGCCTGATCAGCAAGATATCGGGTTTATGCCACAATTCTTTTCCTTTCCAAAAATTCATTGGATATTACAACTCTGTTCATACTTTACATGACAGAGGTTTTCAGGAAATGTATGAGAGATATATATGGATATATATCGGGACTTAATGAAGTATCTCGTAACTTCATTTCATTTAATAATATTTTAAAGATTGAATCTATTCAAGTCTTATCTTGTAGTCTCATCTGGGTGATGAACTTTGAAACTAATTATAACTTGAACGGTGGTAGTTCAAGTAGTATTCGGAAAGATATAAGTATATTGGAGTATTTTGTAACTTCATCTTTTAAACTTATATCTAGTAAATGATTATCTTGTGCATGTCAAAGATTTTCGGAAAAACATTGAGACAAGGTTAGATATATGAGATCACCTTGAAATGATATTTTTATACAGTTATAAACTGGAACTCTGTGTATATTATATATGTCAGAGGATTTCAAAGATTGTGAAAAGTATATATGTATATATATACTGAATATTTTGCAACTTGGTCGCGTTAAGATATCAACTTGGTTCATTTCTTCTTGACCAAGACTTTCATGAGTACTATGAGAATGCTCATATATTGTTAATTATAATACATATTATTTCGGTGGGCTTGTTGCTCACCCTTGCTTTCTTCTTTCATCACACAACAACAGATAGAAAAGATGAACAGGACCAAGCTTCCAATTCGCAAGCGGTTAGGAAACGTTCCGCAGTTTTCTGGAAGCGTTGATGCCGCCGTAGCTGAGGTAGAAATTACCAATAGGTTAGGATTTCAACTTCTGATGTACCAGACTTATGTATCTATATGAATTGTAATAATGGCAAAGAAATGAAAATTTATTCAGAAACCCTTTTAAGGTGTAACGGTTTATAACTGTGGAATAAAATGACTTGTGTTACTTTTGGTATTTATCTCTGAGACTATAACTTGTGGTGTGTGTGTGTATAATGTGGGGTCACAGTACTCAGTAGTTGGTTGACTGTTAAGATTAAGTATTGATAAGGGAAATGGAACTCGCGACAACCCGAATCCCCGACCCCGGATTTGGGGGTGTTACATAAATGGTATCAGAGCTAAGCGTTATAAACCTCAGATGATGTGACGTTAAGATAATAAGTTCACTAAGAAAATAAGAACTCTTGCCAAGTTCATAGTCGGGCTACCTAACATAGTACTGACAGTTAAAACCCTTACGGGAACCCTTATAAATATTATGATAGTAACATAGTTCATTCTCGTATAGGGCAGCGGGGCACCGAACCCTGAGGTTCAGGAGCATCAGCATGAGGATGTTTTATTACATATTGGAGATCAAATTATGAATCCAATAGAGTACCCTAACGAGGGACCGGATGAGATTCATATTGAGAATGTTGCGGTTGAGGATGTTATCCCAAAAGGGATTGTTACTGAGTAGGATCTTGTGGAGGATCCTGACGAGAATGAAGAGAGGACCGCTGAGGAATTGATGACCGTAGTCAGGGCGACTACCAGAGCTAGAATGGCCGCGAGGGTGGCACTAGAGGATGAAGAGTTACCAAGGGAACAAAGGATAATGAGGGAAGAAGGAGTGGGGCCTTCCACGGCACCAATTATACCAGTGTCAGACCCTCTTCCAGAGGTTCCTGTAGACATCCATGTGGTTCCACCAATTCCTGTTCCCTCCCCTGTACAGAGCCCAGCACCTACTGAGGAAATGCCACCTTTATCTCCTGCATCATTGTCACCTGATACCGTGCTTGGTTATCTATTTGGATCTCCTGGGTCTACACTACCTGCACCCCATGGACTGCTAGATGCTACCACTCAGGCTTCTCTTATCGCCGATTATTATATGACTTTCGGTGGCCTGTCTGAGGCCCGTAATGTTAGGAGTGATCTGTTGGATCGACTTACTGCACCAAGGATTGAGGGCAACGTACTTCCGGCAGGATTAGCTTATAGCATGGAAAGGATTGAGGCTATCACCCGTGTTACAGCTAGAGGCCATCTTGAGGGTCAGATTGATCCAGCTCTACTTGCAACTATCTTAGACCTCATCACCGCTTTAATGGAGCAGGTTAGGGATGTCGTGCGTGCCCGCATTTCTTGATCCATAATAGTGTGCAGAGTCTGAGCAATCTGACAGGAATTTCATGCAGCACCGCTTTTGGAGGATTAGCCTAAGTTATGAATGATTAGTTTTAATGACTAGATGATTATCTATGGTAGTACTTTTGGGATAGAAGCGATCAGATCAAATGATGTAATTCTCTTTAATGTGTTTAGTTGTTGTACCCTCGAATAAATAGTTAAGTATATATTCGTTAATTTCAGTTCAGATCAGTTTGTTTGTGATAAGTTCATATTGTTAATTGTGTGGTTAACACTTAAGAGTGTGTCATGAAGTTTATAGAACTTGAGAATTCATAATTTGCAATCATGCAAGGACTGAACGAGGGAAAGATTTAAGCAAAGTAAGTAAGAAAAATATCCAGAGATTCTCAAAATTTTTCCAAGCATCATGCCCCCACGAGGAATAAGATTAGGGGCAAACCTTGAATGTGATAATCAGGGAGGTCGTAATTAAGATATAAGGAACCCAGAATATAATGAAGTAGAAAATGAGGATTTTAAATTAAAAGATGACCCCAATTATGGGGAGTAGGAAGAAATATTTAGACTGAGAAAACAGAAGTCGAGCAAGATAGGAAGAACTAGGATGGTACTCCTATTGGGCAATCCATGGACCTGCCTAAAACAAAAATTATACTTTTATTCCCCAAACACCACCCTGAGGAAACAATGCGGTGGGAAATTCTTTCAGGACCTTTAAGTCACTAAGCTCTCAGAGTTCCAAGGAACAAGCTGACCTAGCCGAGGCAAGAGCCTGGCCAAAGGAAATAGAGGACTGATTTTATATTTTAAATGATTGATGAAGCGCAAAAGACTGTTTTTGTCACTTACCTTCCTAAGAGAGAGGCCACCCACTGGTGAAAGACCAAGAAAGGCACGGAGCCAGAGGTTAGAATAAACTGATTAAAGTTCAGTCAATTATTTTCAGGAAAGTACTTCCCAAGGTTATGGAGATAGTGTAAAAGCTTTAGAGCCAGAACAAAGATGGACGAGTATGATGAATTATGAATCTAAATTGTAAAAGTTGTCAAGATTCATTTTGAGGACACGAATCCAGAATGACGGGATGTTTGAAATCAATGCTTATGTTGGGTTGGTTCATGAAATAACGATAAGAGAAAGGATAATAAAAAGAAACTGAAGTGGAAAGGAAAATAAAGGCAATAGAGTTTGAGGAATGATAAGGAAGTTGGGTATGAGGAAACCCTAAAGACTCGTAGCAATAGAAATAGAAAAGTATGTAATCGTCAGGATGAGGGTGATTCACCATGAGTTAAAATTGATGGTTGAAGGCATAAGAGATACATATATTTTATCCCCTGTAAGTTGGGAGGATTCGAGGAAACCTGGAGATAGTTTGACGGATAAATAATGAGACGCGGATAGACTGAGGAGACAAGAAAGTAGGAAATTAGGAAAATTGGATGAAGGAAGTGACCTTCAAGAATGTGAAGTGTAAGACCGGTGGCATGATACCCAGAAAGGGAAACGCCAGGTATGAAAGACATCCCAACATTGAGATGACTGTTGAGATAAACAGCAAAAGTAAATGAGGAATTATTAAGAAGAAGTTCACGTTGAACACGACCAATATCTTCCAGGACATCCCTGTTGTCATTACCAAATTAGGAAAGAAAAGCGGGTAACCATTGTTATCTTTTGAAGGCCATATGTGTTGACCTCAGTTTGAATAAGGATGCTATTGTGAAATCGGTATAGACTATCTGGGTGGGAATGATTGAATAAGACACCCTTATCAGGGATATATGACTTGATTTATCCATGGAAGGATGCATGTACCATTTTAAAGGTGGAATTAAGGATAGAACATCGGTAACTTAAAATGAATCCTAGGGGAATGCATAAAGGTTGGCATTTCACCCTTAATAGGGATAGTATGAGTTTTGACAGTATGAATTGGAAAGGATTAAGGTAACAACAACCTTTAAGGATCAGTGGAGAAATTTTTCAGAAGTATATAGACAATGATTCTGGTATTAGTAAATGGTATCTTGATATGCCATGTGCCTAGGGTGTACCTGATGAAGGATTTAAGGATAACCTTAGAGGTTTTACAAGGAGAAAGGTAATATTCAAAGTTCTCAAGAATAGAAATTTTGATGAAGGAAATATGACGTAATTATAATAATGTCAGGTGGGGCACGTGTTGAACCATAAGAAAGTATAGATCGACCCAATGAGGGTCGGGATTGGTGAAAGCAAGAAGGACCCCAGATAAAAGACGTCCTAAGTATGATCGAGAGTCAGCCGTGATAATGTTCACATTTAAATACTAAGGCGATGACTTATGGAAAAATGGTGATTTTTTTTTCTAACAAGAACTTAAGAAGAGCATTTTCACATAAGTAGTGATTGGAAATGAGGTATAAAATTTAGTTGGAAGTGGTTCAAAATGACATTGATTGTAAGGAAATTTTACTATCAGGAAAGGCCAAAGAGGTGGCCGACACTTTAAGTGTAATAGGACAATTATAGGCGCTTGTGCCAGAGGAATGGAGTGATGATGGTTAAATCCGTGAAGGTTATATTATGGTGTGAAAGGTTGACATTCCTTCTGATGACTGTGCGGTACTCAACCGTAATAGTAGTTTGGTAAAGATTTAATTCATGTAATCGCCGTGAGCGGGCTATCTATCTTATAAGGTCATATCTTGAGATAAGCCAGGACCATGTTACTAAAGGACTAAATGAACCTTTGAGCTTCATGTCTCCTAATAAAGACATATGGTTAATAATGGTATTAACCTGCTATCTTTGCTTTTATTAAAACTCTTCTGCAATTTTATCTGCTTCATGTCATATGTACGCCAAGTTCTGGAGTGTTCTTCATGAATTATGAATGGTGACTATGTTAACTTCTTAGAAGAATTTGATACGACAGGTATGGACTCCGTATGATTAGATAGTAAGATTCCGAGGAAAGCGAATGACTATAGTAGGTCAGCGATGGACCATAGTAATGCAGCAATGATTCTGCGAGTAATGAGTCGATTACAACCGTGAGAGTTGTATTGAAATGGATGTTGAGATTGAGTACCCCTAATGGGGTCGTGTTGATATATAAGTTATCATTGATAGACTACCTAGTGGAGTATTTACATATTATATATTTATTCCCTCTTATGAATAAAGAGTCGTATTACTATACGAGGAAGGTTGCGGTGCAAGCATAGAATTCTAGTAACGATGATGTCTAGAATGAGATCCCAAATTTGATTTTCGACGTCGAGGGAGTTTCAAAGGCGATTGTGTATAAGCTCGAGCAAGAGCATGGGTCCATAGAATGATGGACAGAATATCAAAAATATTTAGGCATGTGAAACAAGATGCTATAATACCTGATGTTGATATATATACGTATGTGTTTTGTTCTCCTATGATAAACCTCTATAGTTCAGAGGTAGATTCCAAGCCAGATATTTTATGGCAGTATATTTTATATATATACAATTCTCTTCAATTCGTTCTTTTCTCTCCTTTTCATTTCATATAAGCTGAGAAGAACAACCCTTCCAGAAGGGGAGGTATTTCCGAATGACTATCTATCTGTGTGATAGAAGCCTAGTAGGATACCACATGTTATTTAATTGCTTGTCAAGTACTAAAGGCTGGCCACCTTCTATACTAACTATGCAATAGAACAAGTGTTCATGATCATAGTGATCTCTCAATAAATTCTTTTACTTCTATACGAAGGACCAAGCTTTCGAAGATGGAGGTAGCTAGAGATGAAGTAGTATCAGTACGGTGGTATTCTGATTCTAACACGTTCATGATACTAAGGTTGACGTGGTTATTAAAAGGTTATAGAACGCTAACGAGCAAAAGTGTAATCAGTATAGTATTATGTACGGAAGATAGTAACGACTACGAACTGGAGAAGAATGGGTATTGAGAAGCAAAAGCTATAATGCTAGAAGCTATGATGAGAGTCGGTGTAATAGACTTGCAAGAATTTGGAATGATCACTTAATGCGGATTAAGTTTTCTCACGATAATCGATCGTATGTCAGTATTGAGGTATCGCCTTATGAGATCCTTGAGGGAAGACAATGTCGATCTCCCTTATGTTAGGATGAAGATTGTAGAGCGCAAGATGCTCGGACCAGCAGTGATCCAAAGGACCAAGGATATAATAGATCTAATCAGAGGACGGCTGGTAGTAGCCCGAGATGAACATAAGAAGTATGTTGATTCGACACGAAAGGATAAAGGATAGGAAGTAGGGGACCTAGTGATGTTAAAGGTATCCCTTGGAAAGGATGGATGAGGTTCGGAAAGAAAGGAAAGCTAAGCCCACGAATTGTTGGACACTTTGAGGTATTAAGACGTATTGGGAAGTTAGCATATGAGCTAGCCCTACCCCCGAACCTGTAGCAAATTCATAACGTGTTCCACGTATCAATGTTAAGGAAGTATAATTCGGATGCCAGACAAATAAGGGCATATGAGCGCATAGACATGCAACCAGACGTAACCTATATGGAGCAACCGGGAAAGGTTATAGATTAAAAAGGAACAAGTGCTTGGGAGAAGGGCTATCAAACTAGTCAGAGTTTGATGGTAGAACTACAATGTGGGAAGATTGACTTGAGAGTTAGATAGTGCAATGCGAAGAAAGTATCCCTATTCATTTTTTTCCTGATTCCGGGACGGAATCCTTTTAAGGAGGGGAGAATGTAATAACCCCAAAATTTTGAACTTTTTGTAACCCTTATGAATAGTGTTTTTGCTGATATTGCTAAATAAGAAAACTTTTCATGCCACACTATGTAGGGGTTCTTTTATTGTTATTCTGAGATCTTATTAGTACTCTATATGATATATAAGTGTATGTAAAGATCGTCAGAATCCAAATTCAAACACTTTGATTTTTCCCAAAAATCCACCAGATACCGAAAGAATTGAGTATAAGGTAACAGGATAAAAATGATTTAAATTCAAGGATTATAAGAGAGGATCATAAAAGGAATATAATGTATTGAGAAAGGTTAAGGAAACCCAAGTAATAAGATCCCGGGTATGATCCCTCAAACGATAAACGAAAACGAAAGTTAAGTGAACCGTATAACAGATCAGCGGTCATTAGCCAAGTAATTAGAAGCTAATCAAAGAGATTAGTGAAGATGATGTCATCAAACCAATAAGAAGAGGACAAGCATGGGAAGGTGGCATGGGATTGATGACCTAAGCATGACCAAAGAGAAGTGTGTTGTTGGTTGATTAAGAACCACACAAAAATCACCATGGTTAAAAGGTAAATAATTAAAACAAAAGCCAAAAACAACCAACCAACAAATCATTTCACCAAAACACAAGTTGACTTCACTTTTCTTCAAGAAAAGCTCTCGGCCTCTTTTCCATTTCAAGAAGAAAAAAACCAAAATCCAAGTTCCAAGCTTCATTAATTAGTGAGGTAATTATCTAAGACTCCTTATGCATAGATATAGCTATCCTATAAGTTTAAGCTTCAAATTCCTTTACAATCTCTTCCTAAAATTCATGGAAGAAGAGGGTGAATAGGTATGACTCCGCTCATTTTATTAATTAATATTCTTTATTTTATTAAAGAATAATGTTTCGATAATCAAACTTAATTTCGATTATTCAAATAAAGATCATACTTTCATATAAGTATATCTTTGGTTATTTAATATCCATTTCAAGTATGAGTTTTAAAATTTTTACTTCAATTATTTTTATAAGGATTATCCTTATGGGAATATTATTTAAATAATAATATTCAGATATTTTCTAATATATTGGGACTGATTTATTTTATTAAATCGGCATTACTCCAAGCATTCTTAAAAATGTTTTCGAGTCTTCAAAATGATTTTTAAAAGTTAGAGCGGATCCCAAAACTCATTTTTATATTTAAGATCTTCCTTTCAAGGGGATTTAAATACTCGCTCAAAACCTGAGGGATCCAGCTCTGTGGTGTATTTTATATTCGCAACATGGTTGTTGTTTTGAGACAACAATTTGATTACTTGCCCAATGTTCGAGAAGTAAGTCCATCTGATTGAGTCGTCATAAGCGACAGGCCGGGGTACGGTTTATGAAGGTATAAGAGGTTGGGTGACAGTCCATCCACGTGTGAGTGGCCGGGTAACGGTCTAGCGCGAGGTCCGAATGCGGCCAAGGTGATGACCGGCGAGGAATTCATCCATCTACAGTAGAAAAGGTTACTTAGTGGTATCTTTGCCTGATCAGCAAGATATCGGGTTTATGCCACAATTCTTTTCCTTTCCAAAAATTCATTGGATATTACAACTCTGTTCATACTTTACATGACAGAGGTTTTTAGGAAATGTATGAGAGATATATATGGATATATATCGGGACTTAATGAAGTATCTCGTAACTTCATTTCATTTAATAATATTTTAAAGATTGAATCTATTCAAGTCTTATCTTGTAGTCTCATCTGGGTGATGAACTTTGAAACTAATTATAACTTAAACGGTGGTAGTTTAAGTAGTATTCGGAAAGATATAAGTATATTGGAGTATCTTGTAACTTCATCTTTTAAACTTATATCTAGTAAATGATTATCTTGTGCATGTCAAAGATTTTCGGAAAAACGTTGAGACAAGGTTAGATATATGAGATCACCTTACAACGATATTTTTATACAGTTATAAACTGGAACTCTGTGTATATTATACATGTCAGAGGATTTCAAAGATTGTGAAAAGTATATATGTATATATATATACTGAATATTTTACAACTTGGTCGCGTTATGATATCAACTTGGTTCATTTCTTCTTGACCAAGACTTTCATGAGTACTATGAGAATGCTCATATATTGTTAATTATAATACATATTATTTCGGTGGGCTTGTTTCTCACCCTTGCTTTCTTCTTTCATCACACAACAACAGATAGAAAAGATGAACAGGACCAAGCTTCCAATTCGCAAGCGGTTAGGAAACGTTCCGCAGTTTTCTGGAAGCATTGATGCCGCCGTAGCTGAGGTAGAAATTACCAATAGGCTAGGCTTTCAACTTCTGATGTACCAGACTTATGTATCTATATGAATTGTAATAATGGCAAAGAAATTTAAATTTATTCAGAAACCCTTTTAAGGTGTAACGGTTTATAACTGTGGAATAAAATGACTTGTGTTACTTTTGGTATTCATCTCTGAGACTATAACTTGTGGTGTGTGTGTGTGTATATTGTGGGGTCACAGTACTCAGTAGTTGGTTGACTGTTAAGATTAAGTATTGATATGGGAAATGGAACTCGTGACAACCCGAATCCCCGACCCCAGATTTGGTGGTGTTACAAGGATGAATAAACTTTAATCAGTACAGCTTGGCTTTCTTGAAGAATCCTGTGAAGGGCCACACAATCTCCTTTCCTCCTTTGTACTTAAACACTAACCTTTCAGGTAGGTTTCTGTATGCATCAATTCCCCTCACTTCATCTAGTTCATCCAGATAGAGGTTTAGATCAGAAAATTCCTTGATGTCACACAAGTACAAGTAGTCTCCCCTGTTGACTTTGGGTTGAGCTTTAACTACTGATTTGGATTTGAGAGGTGATAGCTTCACTTTCTTGACTGCCCTTGACTTTGTCCTTTTTGGCTTGCTAAGGATTGGTAAACTAAAGTCAGGAATTGGTATTTTATCCCACTCTATTGGCTCATCCTTGGGCACAATAGGTTCACCATGAATATTCCTGTAGGGATCCACCACCCTTATATCTTCAAATACCACAGAGGGCTTTGATGCTTGAGTTGTAGCTGGTGTGGGTACCTTAGGAAATTGATCTTCCAATCCTTTGTCAACAATATCCAGTTTCCTTTTTGTTCTTCTAGCCAATTCTTTCTTTCTTGGAGATTTCTTCTGTTCTTCAATTTTCTTCCTTGATTCAGCAGCTTCAGACGGTTGAGAGGGAATTTGTTGAGATGAATTCACAGCCTATAGCTTGGCTAAGATAGCAATCTGCTCTTTCTTTTGTTTAGTCTTCTTTGCATCTAGAGTAGCTTGCTTCTTTTCCTGCTTTAATCTGGCTTTTTCTTCTCTCTTTGCTTGAGCAAATTGTGGATGTCCAGCTACCACATAAATTTCCTTTCCATTTCTGAATATCTTATCAATTCTCCTTTTTGAAGCTGAATTAGCTGAATCTTTATAGAAGACAATTGATCTTGACAGAAGCTTCTTCTCATCAGGCTTGGGTGTCTCATACACAGTGTCCAAGGGGTTCTTCAAAGATTATTTTGGATAGTTTGCCCTTGGTTTAAGAATTATTTCAGCCTTTGTAGACTTGATGCAGGAAGATTGTCCTCTTTCCAGATAATTCATGCTCATCTCATTCACACTGATTTGCTTGACTTGAGAGTGATGGATGGCTGACTTAACTGGCTCCTTGACAAGTTCAAACTTTTTCTGTATCTCCTCATCAATCTTATCCCAGTTGATCAAACTCAACTTTCCTTTCTCACAACTTTCAAATTTGTTGTTGCTGCTTTAATTAGATCTATACCATCTGCACCTGGTGGCTTGGAGACAGTAATTGAAGGTACAATTACTTTGCTGATTTGAACTTGAAGTTTCTCCCCCTCACTTGGTTCTCTCTCCCCCTTTTTGTTATCATCAAGTTGAGGAGTTAGGCTGTTAGGTCACACACACTGTAGAGGGGGTGAATACAATGTATAATACAATCAAATCGAACTTTAATATCTTGAGTAACAGAAAACAAACTTTATTGAAACAATAAACTCTGTTACAGTATGGAACTGTTACCTCTCAGTGATGAACAAATATCACGAGAGCTGCTAGGGTTACAATGAATAATCTTCTCGAATATGATAACACTTATAGTGTAAACCCTATGTCTGTGTTTATATACTACACAGTTACAAGATAATCGCTAATTGATATGGAATATAATTCTGCTTCCTAAAATATATCAATCAGATATCTTTTCTTCCAAGTATTCCATTTTTCACGGAACTCCTTCTTCATGCATATCTCTTCTTATGTTTATCTCGATCTTCTTTCCTTTAATCAGCTACTTTACTTATCTAATCGTCCTTCAGCACTTAAGTTCTGATATCCAACTTCTGATGATTATCTCCTGATAATATAAGTACTGATATCCTTAAGTCCTGACTTCCAGTATAAGTATTGATTCCCAGTTAAGTACTGATTTGTCCTGTTAAGTAAGATCTGAAAACTAAACATAAATCATATTAGCCATGACATTATCAAATATATCTAAGAATATCCCCCAACTTATAAATTAGCATAATATACAAGTTTAACAGATATTTGATGATGTCAAAAACATTAAGTACAAATGCATGAGAATTAGACTAGATAATTACAACTTACAATCCTTAAAGTTTTACCAATATTTAACTTCTGATAACAACTTCAGTCTGTACAAATATCAGAATTTAAGCAGTTGTAGATCTTTGGCTTGGCTTCATCTTCTGATCTCTCTGATGTCAGGAGTTGTTCTGAGATAGTTCTTCAACAAACATCTCTCAGCATATATAAGTTCATCAATCATTCTCCTTTTGGCATCTTTAAGCTCTGCAGTATCTTCACCAATTTGAAAGATTGCAGCCCTTAGATCATTAATCTTTGCTTTTCTTATATCCTGATCCAGTCTGATCAAATAAGCTTTATCAGACTCAAGATTGAATTCCACAGCCCTGTACCCTAGAAAGGTAGTTATAATTTGAGCAGAATTGGGCTTCATTTCAACTATATCACCCTTGTGATATCTGTACTTTGGAACATATGTGCTGTCAGATTTAACAGAATAAAGCCTTTTCTGTCTCTGAATCTGATCCTTCAAATAGTTTGCAGCAGTTCCTGTCAATCTGTCATCCACTTGAAGTAAGAATAGTACATGCTCCAATTCTTCAAAATACTTCAATGGAATGGCATTTTGCCTTATATGATAAACCCTACCATCTGTCATGAAATACAACAAGATGTATTCTTTCAAGTAGGTATGGTAAACCATTTGTACAAATTCCAGTTGATTCAATCTCTCAGGAGTTGCTCCAATACCTGGTTCACTCAAGGAAGTTGGATCATTGGTAGTGTTCTGTATTCTCCTTTCATCAGCACTTCCCAATCCAGTTTTATCTCTTGCTTCCTTTCCAGTAACTACTCTAGCTTCAAAACCACTTGCAGTAGTCTTCAAAGGTTAAGTCTGTTTTGCTTTAGTGAATCCTGGTAGGAGTGTCTTTGGTCTATCTTCTGATATCAAGTTAACTTGAGCTATGTCAGAGGTTACTTGCTTCTTCTGAATATCAGAACTTACAGTTTCTTGTCTCTGAACAACTTGAGCCATGTCATAGGTTGTTTTAAGAACTTTTCTTGAAGTCAGAGCAAGATCATCCTTTTCATCAGTAATTTCTTCATCCTCAGGAGGCACATAAACCTTGATAGGTTCACCAACCTTTTCTTTACCCTTGGATCTTGGATCTATCTGCGGTTGTGATTTAGCCAATGTTGCTTCAGTATGTGTCCTTTCTTTGATCACAATACCTTTGAGTTTTGGAAGTGGCTTTTTACCAGAAGCTTCAGATTTAGATGTGACTTTCTCTGATTTAAGTCTGGCTTCTTCTTCCATTAAACTCTCCAAGTCCATTCCTGGATTTTCCTGAAGAAATAACTGTCTTGACATTTCCTCATCAAGATCTAAAAGTTCATCAAAACTTATCCTTTTACTAGTAGCAGAACTTATTCTTTTCCCAGTATCAGAACTTGTCCTGTGACTTGTGATTGTAGCTTTTCTTGATGTGAAACCTCTACCTTGACTATGACCTCTACCCGTTCCAGAGTTTCCTAGATCATCCTTTTCATCATCCTTCCCTTTCAGTGTCTTGTCAGTCTTGCATTTGGACTTAATTACTTTCTCCCCCTTTTTGGCATCAGCAGGTAGTAGAAGAGAGACAAGCAATTCCACTGAGGCTTGGATTTCATTAAGTGTGATTGCTGAAAAGCTTGATTTTTCAGAATATCATCAATCTGAGCTTGTTGAGTATCTTGAGTCTTCTCAATATAAGCAATCCTGTCAAAGATAGGTTGGAAGAACTTTTTCTTATCAATCTTTTAAACTTGTTCTTGTTTGATAAATTCTTCCTGAATCTTGTGTAGCTCTGCATGAGTAGTTGAATGAAGACCTTGTAGATGTTTAGTACTCAATACAGTGACTCTAAGCTGGGTTTTGAAATCATCAGAATTTAACATTTCATCAGCTTTAGTCAAGTGCTCAGCAAGATGCTTTTCATTTGGAACACAGGAAACTGAGTTCCATTCTTTAGTCCACTCTTGTCCTGCAGGAGTTTCACTCCAAGGCACTGGTGCTTCTCTGGTAACAAACTTCTTAACAAGTTCAGACTTAAGAATAGTTTGTTGAGAAGCATTAAGTGTGATTGCTGAAAAGCTTGATTTTTCAGAATATCATCAATCTGAGCTTGTTGAGTATCTTGAGTCTTCTCAATATAAGCAATCCTGTCAAAGATAGGTTGGAAGAACTTTTTCTTATCAATCTTTTAAACTTGTTCTTGTTTGATAAATTCTTCCTGAATCTTGTGTAGCTCTGCATGAGTAGTTGAATGAAGACCTTGTAGATGTTTAGTACTCAATACAGTGACTCTAAGCTGGGTTTTGAAATCATCAGAATTTAACATTTCATCAGCTTTAGTCAAGTGCTCAGCAAGATGCTTTTCATTTGGAACACAGGAAACTGAGTTCCATTCTTTAGTCCACTCTTGTCCTGCAGGAGTTTCACTCCAAGGCACTGGTGCTTCTCTGGTAACAAACTTCTTAACAAGTTCAGACTTAAGAATAGTTTGTTGAGAAGCATGTCCTGAAGGACCTGCTTCATCAGCATCTGCAGTTGGAGCAGCATCACCAATATCTCCAGCATTTGCAGCATCAGAACTTACAGAATAAGTATCCTCTGATAAAACAACAGTATGAGTAGCAATGGAGGCTTCAGCATCCTCTAATTGCTGATCTGGTTCTAAGTTCTGATCAACAGCCATATCCTGATGCTCACCTAAAGTCTGATCATCAGCATCTAGATGCAGAGAAGGTGTAGCATATAACTCTGGAGTTTGAACAGCATCAGTAACAGGTGTTATTGAAGGATTAGTTGCTGTTGGAGCTTCTAAGAGAATTACTTCAGGCACAACCAAGTTTTGAACATCAATATCAGCACTTGTGCCTGGATCAACAGGAGATACAGATGGTGTGATGACTTTTTCAAAAATAGCTTCCTTAGATGGAGTTGATGGAGAAGAAGTAACTTTAGCAAATTCCTTTTCTTGTGAGATCAGAGATTCCTGATCCCCTTCCTTAGCTGCTTCCTCTTCATCATCTGAAACTGGCATATTTGCCCTCTGTTTCTTGTATCTCTTTGTAGATTTGGATTCCTTGGGAGTTTCAAGAACAGTCATTCTTCTAAGCCTCTTGAGAAGCCTAGATCCCCCAATTCCAGAATCCTTCTGAGAAGTCACTTTCTCAGCTTCTTCAATAACAGGTTCTGAAGAAGGAACCTATTCCTCAGTATCAGATTCATCTCTCAAAGCAATCTTTCTTTTCTTCTGAAGTGTTTTAGGAACAGTCTTTGTCCTCTTTGGTTTGGAAGATGAAGGCTTCACAGTAGGTGCTGATGATGAGGGTTGAACTGTCTGTGAAGTGGAGAGATAGGATTTGATATATTGTCTGAGAGTTGGTTGAGTAGAATGAGTGGTAGGTGCTGATGGTTGTTGTGATTTTTGGGAGGTTGTTGTTGGTTGGACATCAGAATAAACAGATCTATAAGTATCAGGATCAGCATTTACTAAGATCTGTTTTATAGACTGAGGAATCTGTAAAGGTCTAACCACTGATTTCTTAGTGTCAGCATTTACCAGGTCATTAAAGTAGAGTTTTGCAACTTTAAAAGGTGGAGTTGAGGAACTGACTAATTGAGGTTCATCAGTACAAAAAGTATATATAAGTTGACAAAATCTAGCAAAGTACACAACATTCCTATCCTCTGTCATCCTATCCCCAATAAAACCAATTATACCAGTTGCAAAATCAAAATGAGTTTGGTTTATAATAGCATACCCGATGTGCTGACTCAAAATTGGGATAGCATCAAAATTCGAACATTTGTTCCCAAAAGCTTTAGTGATGCAGTCGAAGAAGAAGCTCCATTCTCTTTTGATATGAGCCCGTTTCAACGGCCCAAGTTTTGCCAAACTCTGTTCATACCCCAAATTGGTCATTAACTCCTGAAGAGTTGATTCCTCTGGAATTGAAAAGGTACATCCTTCTGGGAGATATAGAGCCTTGCGTATTGTACCAGGAGTGACTGCATATGAAGAATCACCCACTTCGAAAACAATACTAGGAGTGTCATGTTTACCACCATCATCAAAGTGCCCAGTCCGCCAAAATGTCAGAACTTGTTGGCTTGAAAAGACTGAAGGTTGGGTCAATGCATACCCAATCTCACTGTGTGCAAGAAGATCTTGCACAAAATGCAATTCAGATGAAGCTTCAGCATGATCAAGAATTGCAGCATAGTTGTTTGAAACAAACTTAGCTCCATCAATGATTAAATCCTTGGGTGCCATGTGAAAAATTGAGATTTAAGCGTGCCTGTTAGGTGTTTGATAAAATGTCCACTTGCCGTTTTTCAAGGAAAAACCGTTCCACTTATCCAGATATTCCATTAATCAAGGTGAAACAGTTTTAATTCAAAATTGAAACCGTTCCCACTTATTTAATTATTTTTCACTACATCATTAATATTCTGAAAATAAATCAAGTAAAAATGACCAAGATAAATCAGATGAGTAAGTACTGATAAAGGAAAATCAGAACTTAAATTAAAACAGAAGTTATATGGTCATCAGAATATGACTATGTATCAGGATTTATCAATGCATTACAAAAGAACTTAGAGACAAAATCTTGAAACAAAAGCGAATTTCATTAATATATCAAGTGAATACATTCATGAAATTGAAATTACATCAGTACTAGTACAAGATTTCCCTAAGCTGCTAAACCTAACAACAACAGCCTTAGTCCTAGCTCAAGAAGCAGGGCAAGGCTGATGATGAAGAAAAATAGGAAGAAGAAAATAAATCATTTCTTCTTCATACTCTCGACAAACAGAATGGCGAGTCGAATGATTCGCTCTTGCTGGCGGAGAGCTTCCAGCCTTTCCTCCTACAATCGCTCCAGATGGCGATGGTAATCCATATAGAAGAACAGGAGGTGGGTGAGTACCTCCTGTGGGACAGAGTCCCATATCTCATCAGGAATGGCAGTGACGTGCCATTTCTGCTGCCAATCGGCACAGCTTAGCTCCATATTGAATGTTTCGTAGTTCAATAACATGTTGTATCTGACCATGGTGTTTTTGAAAGAAAAAGGATGAAGGTAAGATGAGTTTGTGAGAAAGGATTTGATGGGAAGGCTGATGTGAAGTGGTTGCTTATATAGGCAAGAGAATGACAGGAGACACAAAGAAATTTAATGCTGACAGGTAGAATTAATTCTACCTCGTCTCCCCAGACTTGGAAAAAGAAAAACATTCATTGGAAAGAGAAAACATGGTTTAATGCGCACAAGAAGCAAGTAAAAGTTGACTTTTCAAGTACGAATACCATTAACCCTATCCATAGTGACTATTAATCTTCCACTTCAACATATTCTAGTTTGAACCGAGACTGTTATCAAATTTTATCCACAGATAAGTCAAGTAAAGAATTAGACTGTAATATCAGAACTTAGACTTATATTAGAACTTAACAGGCATCAAAACATAATTTCTTAACTCGAAAAAGGAATGCCTATCTTAGTAAGTCCTCATACAAGTTCTGAGTTATATTCTTCAGAACTTAATCATCAGAACATGCAATCAGAACTTGTCCTCAGAATTTGTGCAAAGTGACACAATGACTGTTTATCTAAAACAACATAGACCACCACAGTAATTTTCATCATTCATATGGAGTGATTAGTGTGTGCATTAAGCTAAATGTCAGACAAAGAGTAAAGTCTAATTCACTTCAGTACATCTTAGAAATAAGGCATAACTAAAACTTTGCTAAAGAGCTGTCATTATTCTGAAACCTACTGTTGAATAAGTTCATGCTTGAGTCCACCTCAACTATTTTGTGCTAATTTTATGCATCTTTTTAAATTCCATTTCACAGTGGCTTCTCAGTGTAAGTGAGTCACGACTGCTTATCAGAATTTATGCTATTATCAGAGTATTTCTCCAGTAATCATAGAGTGTGAAAAGTCACCAAGAAAATATTTTGCTTTTCTAATGCATATTTACTTAATACCAGCAATGCACTTGGGTCGTCCCTTCCACATTTTTACTTTAGATCTCAAAGGAGTACCTGATTTTATTCTTTGATCCTTTTGATTTTTCTTTTGATAAGTGAGGTTTATCAGCACTTAGTGCATTCAGCAGATTTACCAGTATCAGAATTTAACAGATGAGTAGCATTATTCTAATTTGTGACTTAGTAATAAGATAAACAAAGTAAACTCAACTAAGCTCAATTATCAGAATTTGCTTGTGTTATTAGATTTCCACATAAATAATTACTTCTTACATGGGATCATTTGTTTATTGAAGAGTACTAGGTCAGCATCTAGCACAGTTATCCTCATAGGATTGAATAGTTACTTAAACAGACATATCACTTATCAAAGTTTAGAAACATATATCAAACAACAATCAGTACTTAAACACATTTGTCAATTAAGCACAGAATACACAAAGAGATTAAATTCTGTAAATACTGATCATAAGGTCTGATATAACAGAACAAGACTAAGCAGATTTAGAGAAAGAACCTGAAACCATTCCAAGTTCATTTACCAATCTTGTAAAAGTGGCTTCACACAATGGTTTTGTGAAGATATCTGCTAGTTGTTGATCTGTTGGAACAAAGTGCAATTCCACTGTACCTTCATCCACATGTTCCCTTATGAAGTGGTACCTGATGCTGATGTGCTTTGTCATAGAGTATTGAACTAGATTACCTGTCATAGCAATAACACTTTGATTATCACAGTAAATAGGGATTTTGAAATATGTTAGCCCATAATCCAGTAATTGATTCTTCATCCAAAGAATCTGTGCACAACAGCTTCCTGCAGCAATATACTCTGCTTCTGCAGTTGATGTGGAAATTGACTTTTGTTTCTTGCTGAACCAAGAAACCAATCTGCCTCCAAGAAATTGGCAGCTTCCACTTGTGCTTTTCCTGTCAATTTTGCAACCTGCAAAATCTGCATCTGAGTAACCTATTAGTTTAAAATTTGATTCTCTACGATACCACAATCCCAGATCAGCTGTTCCTTTAAGATACGTAAAAATTCTTTTCACAGCTGTTAAGTGAGGTTCTCTTGGATCTGCTTGAAATCTTGCACAGAGACAGGTAGCATACATGATATCAGGTCTACTAGCAGTTAGATAGAGTAGAGAGCCAATCATACCTCTGTAATCAGTAATATCTACAGATTTACCAGTATCCTTATCCAGTTTTGTTGTAGTGGCCATGGGAGTGAATGCACTTGAACAATCTTGCATTCCAAATTTCTTCAGCAAGTTCCCCCATCATACTCATCTGATACCTTGACTGCATCAGTTTGGCAAACTTCTTGCAAAGTCTGTCATTTGTAGACCCAAAAATGATATCATCAACATAAATCTGGACCAGAAGTAAGTCCTTTCCATGGTTGAGGTAGAACAGTGTTTTGTCTATTGTTCCTCTGTTGAATCCACTTTCCAGAAGAAACTGAGCTAAAGTCTCATACCATGCTCTAGGAGCTTGCTTAAGTCCATAAAGTGCTTTATCAAGCCTGTAGATATAATCTGGATGTTTGGAGTCTACAAAGCCTGGAGGTTGTTCAATATATACTTCCTCCTCCAATTCTCCATTGAGAAAAGCACTTTTCACATCCATCTAAAAGACAGTAAACTTTTTGTGAGCAGCATAAGCCAAAAATATCCTTATGGCTTCTAACCTAGCAACTGGTGCAAATGTTTCATCATAATCAATTCCCTTCTGTTGAGAATATCATTTTGCAACCAGCCTTGCGTTATTCCTTGTAATTATGCCATCACTGTCAGTTTTGTTTCTGAATACCCACTTTGTACCAACAACAGATCTATTCTTTGGTCTTGGCACTAGGGTCCAGACTTTGTTTCTTTCAAATTCATTTAACTCTTCCTGCATTTCTTGCACCCAATCAACATCTTGAAGAGCTTATTCCACTTTCTTTGGCTCAATCTGAGAGAGAAAAGAATTGTAAAGACATTTGTTTGAAGTACCTATTCTAGTTCTGACACCTGCATCAGGATTTCCAATTATAAAATTAGGTGTATGTGATTTTGTCCACTTCCTTGTAGATGGAAGGTTTTCTCTAGAACTGGATGCTCCACCATGATCTATGTTGTCTTTATTTTCATTTTCTGATGCTCCCCCTGAAACTATGCTCTCCGAGTTGGATTCTTCAGAATTTAGATTTTCAACACTGTCAGAACTTGGCTTATCAGAACTTAACGAATCAGAACTTGAAGATCCAGAAGTATGTTCTGATGTTTCTTGAGATGTGGTAAGATCTTGAGTATGCTCCCCTTGCACAGGTGCATCTTCCTTTGGCGTAGTCACCACAGTTTCAATAACATCAGAGTTTAATCCATCAGAATTTACAGTATCAGGACTTAGACTGTCAGGATTTTCAGCATCAGAATTTGAGTCTTCATTTTCAAATCTCAGCTGATCATGGTCAATAAAATCTTCAAGACCAGTAATCTTCTTGTCATCAAAGGAGACATTGATAGATTTCATGACCACTTTTGTTCTCAAATTATAGATTCTGAAGGCTTTTGTGGAAAGTGGATATCCAACAAAGATTCCTTCATCAGCTTTTAGATCAAACTTTGATAGCTGTTCAGGATGAGTCTTGAGAACAAAACACTTGCATCCAAATACATGAAAGTACTTCAGATTTGGCTTCTTTTCCTTCACCATCTCATATGGTGTTTTTCCTTGCTTGTTAATGAGTGTTGCATTTTGAGTAAAACAAGCAGTCTGCACAGCTTCAGCCCAGAAATAGGTTGGAAGTTTTGCTTCTTCAAGCATTGTACGTGTAGCTTCAATGAGAGTTCTATTCTTCCTTTCAACAACTCCATTTTGCTGTGGAGTTCCAGGAGCAGAAAATTCCTGCTTTATTCCATGGTTTTTGCAGAACTCTTCCATTATCAAATTCTTGAACTCAGTGCCATTATCACTCCTTAAGGTTTTCACAGAATCTTTGACCAATTTATCCAGATGTTTGACATGATCAATCAAGATAGATGCAGTTTCATTTTTTATGTGCAAGAAATACACCCATGTGTATCTAGTGAACTCATCCACTATGACCAATGCATATTTCTTCTTTGCAATAGACATGACATTTACTGGACCAAATAGATCAACATGTAGTAGATGATAAGGCTCAAGAATTGATGATTCAGTCTTGCTCTTGAATGAAGATTTTCTTTGTTTGGCCTTCTGACAAGAATCACAAAGGCCATCAGGAGAAAATACTGACTTTGGTAGTCCTCTCACAAGACCTTTCTTGACCAGTTCATTTATGTTGTTGAAATTTAAATGAGAGAGTTTCTTGTGCCAATTCTAGCTTTCTTCAATTGATGCTCTACTCATCAGACAGATTGTAGAACCATCAGTACTTGTTGAAAGCTTAGCTTCATAAATGTTACCACGCCTGTATCCACAACTTTGCCTTTAGATTTACTCACAACTTCACAGTGTTCTTCAAAGAAATCAACATGATAACCTCTGTCATAGATTTGACTTATACTCAGCAGATTGTGTTTAAGTCCTAAGACGAGAGCTACTTCTTTAATGATGACATTCCCAAGATTGATATTGCCATATCCCAATGTTTTTCCAATGTTGTCATCTCCATAAGAAACACTTGGGCCAGCTTTCTCCACAAAGTCTGATAGCAGGGCCTTATTTCCAGTCATATGTCCTGAACATCCACTGTCCAGAACTAGAATATTTTTCCTGTTGCCCTGCAATCACAAAGACCACTAATTATTAGTTTTAAGGACCCAGACTTGCTTGGATCATTTGGCCTTATTAAGTTTGTTAACATTTGCAGCGGATTTAGCATCAGAGTTTATGTTAATATTTTTCTTATCAGAACTTACACTATCAGACTTTGTATCAGAATTTACACTAGAAGGAACAATGGAAACTTTCTTCAAAGAAGGTTTTAATTGATAATAATTATAGTACAAACTATGATATTCCTTACAAGTATAAATGGAATGCCATAAACTACCACAATGAAAACAAGGATTTTTTGGTTTATATCTAACAGACTGACTCTTAACTCCTGATTTTGAAGGTAAGGAGTTAATGTTCTTATTCTTCCTGCAAAAAGAAGCTAGATGGTTAGAACTTCCGCAGTTATGACATGTTTTCCTAGGAGCATCAGGAACAGGTTTATAATCATTACTTTTATTCACACCTTCCTTTCCATTCCTATTTTTCCTAGGTGATTTTACCTTGTTTGCATTCTTAACATCTTTCAGCTTATGCTTAAGCTGCTTCTTACTCATTAAGCCTATGTTTACTTCAGCTGTCTTTTCCTGTTTTAGTTTGTCAGAAGTTAATCCCTCTCTAACTTCTGATTTATCATTATCAGACTTTTCAGTTACAAACTTAACAGGTTTTAACTTTGGCTTTTGCTTAACAACATGCTTAATTTCTACAATTCCTTTATCATTCTTATCCTCTCCATAACCTAGGCCCTCTTTCCAATTTTCACTACTTAGCAAATTTTGAGTGGTTCTGCCGGAGTTAGTCCAAGTCCTGATTATTTCTCTTTCCTTTTCTAACTCAGTTTTTAGAAATTCATTCATTTTTAGCACTTCATCCCTAACATAAAGAGCATCATCTCTATCCTTCTGAGTTTGATGGAACATAACTAACTCTTTTTCTAAGAAATCATTTATTTTCTTAAAAGCAAGATTTTCAGAAGTTAATCTTTCACATGTTAAAGTTTGATCTCTATAACTAACAAACATGGTTTTAAGATATCTTCTCAACTCATTAATATCATCAGTATGAAAAACATAAGTAGTCTGAGGTACCTTTGTTTCAGCAGTTTCAGAACTGCTCTAGGCACTTTCTTTATCAGCATTTGCCATCAATGCATAGTTCTCCTCACTTTCAGAGTCTGAGGTGTCTGTCCAGTTTTTTTGCTTTGTGACAAGAGCCTTGCCTTTGTCACCCTTTACCTTCTTGTAGTCAGGAGATATGTGGCCTTTCTCACCACAGTTATAGAATTTGACAATGGTATAATCTCCTCTATCATACTTTCCTCCTCTGCCTTCAGATCTTCTGAAATTCTTCTTATCAGAACTTATGCCTTTCCTGGAAAACTTCTTTCCCTTCCTGAACTTTCTATATGCAATCTTTGTGAACCATGTGTCTACAAAAGGGTTAGTGGGAGCGCGGTCACATTTCTTGTATTATATTGAAAGAGAGTTGACACACATAACAACATAGCAGACCCACTCACAAAGCTACTTTCTGAAAGTTACTTTGATCGTCATAAAGACAGGATGGGTATTAGATACCAGAGTGATTGGCTTTAGTACAAGTGGGAGATTGAAAGAGATATGTCCTAAGTCCAATCATGTATGAGGATTTAGGAATAACTTTTTATGTAATCTGTTTTGATTTCATTGATATTAATAAAAGACTTGTTTTGTTTTTATTACGGGCTCTATCTATTTAAGTGTTTAAATAAGATATACCATAGTTTAGAGTAAAGCTTTTTATGGATTATGATGAGATCATAATAGTGAGACCTAAAAGATGATAACTCTAAACTTAAATAGTTCCTGGTCATAGGATTACTAACTAGTAATTAATAATCCGCAAAGATCGGTACATACTATGCTTGCTTCATTATGAAGGATGTCTGTTTTCATAGATATTTGTGTGGTGACACTATAGCTAGTATTTAGGTGCTTATTATAGAATAAGTTCACTGAACATGACTCGCACAGCTGAACAACTGATGAAGTTCACTCACGTGTCAGCAGTTGTTTACATAGTGATAGTTGTACAAGTATCCTTAGACTTGAGGTCATCATAGTCATCTTGTGTACACTGAACTATGCTTTGGTTTAGTTCTTAGTCTCCAGGGACAATTATTAGGGCTCTACTGGGTATAGGAATTTGTACACGAAGATAGTGTATGATCAATAAAGGATCTACCCCTTCCAGTGAAGGAAGAGAATGTTCAAGGCTGATCCACTTATGCTAGTTCAGGAATCTCTGGCCAGAGTGAATGAAATTAGAAAGGAGTTTCTAATTTACATAGAACTGAGCATAGTAAATAGGAAAGCAAATGATTAAATTAGATAGGCTTGACACAAGATCCATGCCTTGTATTTAATCAGGACATTGGAGGGTAGAAGGAGTTAATTGTACGGTAACTATTCATTGAATAGGTTCTTGGTATTCTAAGCAGTGAATTCGTATTATCCGGATAGTCGCGATATGCTGAGAAGTATCCCTCACGATGTAGAATAAATATGATTAATTGATTAATCATATTTAATAAATTAGAGAATTTATATAAATAATGATAAAATAGTTTTATTATTATTTATTTCTACTACCGGCTTAATATTGAACCTACAGGGTCACACCATAAAAGAGAATGATTTAATGGTGGAGGAATTAATTAATAATGGCTAATAATTATTTATTTATGAAATAAATAATTAATTGGAAAATTTAATAATTGATTAAATGAGATTTAATTGATTATAAATTAATTAAGAAAAGTTCTTAATATTATTAATTAAGAATTTAATTTTTGAAAATTAAATCAAGAGAGAGAATTATTTCTAAAGTGTTTACAAAAAGGATTAATAATTAAAAGATGTTTTAATTATTAATGTGAATAATAAAGGGTTAATAATAATAATATTTTATGAGAAAATTTCAGCTGAAAATTTTGCCTATAAATATACTATTATAAACCCTATTTTTATTCTAACCCAAAATTTTTAGAAAAACCTAATTTTCTCCACCTCCTCCTCCTCCTCCTTAGCATCGTTTTCTTGGTGGATACCGGTGGAGTGCTTCACGTTTGAGGAGCAGCTGCTAAGGATCTCCCATCGTTGCTTTTGGATCGCTATTAAAGGTTAGTAATCGATCCATATATTTTAATCATGATTTATATGCTTTTATTTGGATTTTATATGTGTAAAAGTGTTTTACCATGCTTCCGCTGTGATTAAAATCCAACATTGGTATCAGAGCATAGGTTGTATGCATATAGATCTGTGGTAAAAATTTCAGAATTTTATGTGCTTGTATGAATTAATTATGATTTTTACAAGTCGCGTGGGCGCGTGGGCGCGCGTGGGCGGCGGTGTGACACGTGCCTGACAGCGCGTGTGCGCGTGACGGCGCGTGGGTTACCTTTCCGGGGCGCGTGAGGGCGTGTGCGAGCTCAGAATTGGGTGTTTTTGGTGCCGTTGGATTCGTCTTTTCGAGACGCTTCTAATGGTATATTATATGATATTTTATGAAATTGTTTCGAACTGTTTATAGCTAACAGAAGTATTTTAAAGCTATTTTTTGACTGTTATAATAGCTTTTAAATGCTTCATGTGATACATAGAGATGTATAATGCTTAGACCAATATGCTAGATGATATAACATGCCTACCTTGTCATTTATTCATGTTTATATATGTGATATATGCTTAGTTTATCATGCGATGATAGATTTAGGTGAACTTAAATTAACATAAGGCGTTTGTTAGACAATCTAGTATAGTGAAATTGTTTCATAACCTTAATAATAATATTATGAATACAATCATGAGATTCTTGTGTTTATGAAACACGAAATTGAATATGAATTTTCAATATGAGAGAAAGGATGATTCTGTCAACAACAGATTTCTATCTGTAAGAAAGGGTTATTAAGTGACGCCTCTTGACAATGCTCCACCCGATCTGGGAATCATCTGATTATTGATTATTGATTTGAAATATTTAATTTAAAAGGAAGAATCTCTTTATAATATGATTATGATTGTAACGTAATACAATCCCTCTAAAATTAAATAATATCAAGTAGTAATTGGCCAATGATACAACGGGCTTGTGTCGGTCATAGCCTTCCAACATGATAGAAAGTAGTTCTTATTTTTGAATCATTGTCGGTTCGTGCTATAGCCGAGGGCTTTGATTTCGAAATAAGAAATACTTGTCTATTACATAGAGATGTGTACATTGAATTAGAATCTAAAGGTCGGTACGTGCCACAGCCGTGGGCCATTGGAGACTGATTCAATTGTACGAAATGTTGGGTTAGACTTGACTTAGAATATTGAGTTTGTCGTGCCACAGCCGTGACTCAAGTATTCAAGAGGCTAAAGTTTGATTAGGGAATAACATAAGATGTAATTGACAAGAGTTGTCTGCCTATTGAACATTACATGGCGGTTCGTGCCACAGCCGAGGTTGTGTGATGGAATGTAGGATCCTTATTCCCAATAGCATTATGAATGCTTAATTTTTCACGTAGGGGGTTGAATAAATTAGATAAACTAGTGGGAGCCACTTATGAATAAATACCCGATTCATATAGTGTTTTTGAAATGAAATTGAATATTTGCTAAGTGTTGTTATGTGTTTATCATTTACAGATTTACGATATACATTATGTCTTCTGCACTATCACTCAGGAGCATACTAGATGCTCACAAGTTGACTGGTCCTAATTATGCTGACTGGCTTCGAAACTTAAGAATTGCTCTCAGGGTTGAGAAGCTGGAATATGTGCTTGACTCACCTAAGCCTACTGAACCTGCTAGCGATGCACATAATGATGAACATGTTGTGTATCGTAAGTGGATAGATGATGCAAATGTTGCTCAATGCATCATGCTAGCTTCCATGAACATTGAGCTACAGAAGCAACATGAGCATATGGATGCTCACACTATCCTAATGCATCTACAAGAGTTGTATGATGTGGCGGGGAGGACAGCTCGATATGAGATATCGAAGGAGCTGTTCGGTTGTAGGATGTCTGAGGGATCATCTGTGAATGACCATGTACTTAAGATGATCAATTTGATTGAACGTCTTAGACAACTTGGTTTTGCCATGGATGGGGAGCTGAACCAAGGCTTGGTCTTGCAATCACTTCCGAGTTCGTTCTCGCAGTTTATTGTGAACTTTCACATGAATAAGTTGGATGTCATCCTTCCTGAACTCCACAACATGTTGAAGACTGCGGAATCGAATTTTCCCCCTAAGAAGAGTTCTGTTCTTCTAATTGGTGAAGGTTCCAATCCTAAGAAAAGGAAGAGGAACCCTTCCAAGAAGAAGAAAGTAGGTGAAGAAAAGCCGGTTCCACCAAAAGCTGAAGACCCCAAGAGCAAAGTTGTTTGCTTTCACTGTAACAAGGTGGGGCACTGGAAGAGGAACTGCAAGGTTTACCTTGCAGAATTGAAGAAGAAGAAGGGGAGTGAGACTACCGCTTCTGATTCAGGTATGTTCATGATAGAAGTGAATATGTCATTAAATCAAATTTCTACTTGGGTATTAGATACCGCCTGTGGCTCTCATATCTGCAATTTGTTGCAGGGACTAAGGAGAAGTAGGACTCTTAAGGAAGAGGAGGTGATTCTACTGATAGGAAATGGAGCAAGAGTTGCTGCTGAAGATGTAGGATCATTTCATTTACATATGCCTACGGGCAAGACTGTTTTTTCTTAAATAATTGTTATTTTGTTACCTCGATTGTGAGGAATATTATTCCCATGTTAGACTTGGCTGAATT
The DNA here is from genome assembly GCF_009905375.1 of Apium graveolens. Taxonomy (NCBI): domain Eukaryota; kingdom Viridiplantae; phylum Streptophyta; class Magnoliopsida; order Apiales; family Apiaceae; genus Apium; species Apium graveolens. Next base: position 117,314,646 of record NC_133652.1, read on the forward strand.
TTCGTTTATTATTGAGAATAATGAATGTTCTATTCTTAAAGATAATATTCTTTATGGACGTGATACTTTAAATAATGGTCTGTGTGTATGTGACATAATTTACTTCAGATTGAACAAACTAATAAAAGAAAAGGGATGATGAAAATCTCACTTTCTTTTGGCACTACAGACTTGGTCATATTAGTGAAAATAGATTGCGGACATTGCATAAGGAAGGGTTACTTGACCCCTTTTGATTTTGAATCATATCCTACATGCGAGTCTTGTCTATTGGGTAAAATGACCAAATCTCCATTTAGTGGACATGGAGAGAGGGCTGCAGATTTTCTAGGATTGGTACACACAAATGTATATGGACCAATGTCTACGCAAGCCATGGGTGGATTTTCGTACTTCATTACTTTCATAGATGATAGATCTAGATTCGGATATGTGTATTTGATGAAACACAAGTCTGAAGCCTTTGAAAAGTTCAAGGAGTATAGGTATGAAGTGGAGAAACAAACCAAACACAGTATTATAACTCTTCGATCAGATCGAGGTGGTGAATACTTGAATGGAGAGTTTCTAGATTATCTCAAAGAAAATGGTATAGTCTCCCAGTGGACTCCTCCATATACTCCACAGTTGAATGGGGTATCTGAAAGGAAAAAACAAACTCTGTTAGACATGGTTCGGTCTATGATGAGCTATGCGAATCTTCCAGTATTCCTATGGGGTTACGCATTTGAAACCTCAGCATATTTACGGAATAAGGTGCCTTCCAAATCTATTCCTCAAACTCTATATGAGATATGAAAGAAAGGAAACCGAGTCTTAAACACGTTAAGATTTGGGGATGTCCAGCTTATGTCAAGAAAGTTGATCCAGATAAGCTGGAATCTCGATCCGTAAAATGTAGTTTTGTGGGATATCCTAAAGAGACTTTAGGGTATTACTTTTACACCGATCATCGGGTGTTTGTCTCCAGACATGCTACCTTCTTGGAAAAGGAGTTTATCCTTGAAGGAAACAGTGGGAGCAAAATTGAACTTGATGAAGTTCAAGAAGCACAAACTACTACGGATCAAGTGGAAATATCTGTTCAGACTGAACAACCTTCTGTGGAACAGCCCATTCGTAGGTCAGAGAGAGTGTCTCGCCAACCTAAGAGGTATTATGGCCTTGTCATTGAGAATGACAATGAGTTGTCAATCATCGATGAAGACGAACCTGTGACCTATAACGAGGCTATGAGTAGTGTTGACTCAGAGAAATGGCGAAGTGTCATGAAATCCGGAATGGAATCTATGTATACGGTATACAAAAGAAAGATTGGAGCAGATGGCCAGGTGGAGACCTTTAAGGCCAGGCTTGTGGCAAAAGAATTCAAATAAAGGCAATGGATTGACTTTGATGAAACCTTTTACCTGTAGCCTTGTTAAAATCAGTTCGGATTTTGCTTGCGATTGCTGCTTACTACGACTATGAAATCTGGCAATTGGCCAGATGGTTTTCTTTCCAAGGGAAATGAAAACCTAGTGTGTAAGCTGCTGCGAACCATATGTGGTTTAAAGCAAGCTTCTCGTAGATAGAACATCCGTTTTGATGAGACAATCAAAGAGTTTGGTTTTATCAAAAATGTAGATGAACCGTGTGTCTACAAAAGGGTTAGTGGGAGCGCGGTCATATTTCTTGTATTGTATTGAAAGAGAGTTGACACACATAACAACATAGCAGACCCACTCACAAAGCTACTTTCTGAAAGTCACTTTGATCGTCATAAAGACAGGATGGGTATTAGATACCAGAGTGATTGGCTTTAGTACAAGTGGGAGATTGAAAGAGATATGTCCTAATTCCAATCATGTATGAGGATTTAGGAATAACTTTTTATGTAATCTATTTTGATTTCATTGATATTAATAAATGACTTGTTTTGTTTTTATTACGGGCTCTATCTATTTAAGTGTTAAAATAAGATATACCATAGTTTAGAGTAAAGCTTTTTATGGATTATGATGAGATCATAATAGTGAGACCTAAAAGATTGTAACTCTAAACTTAAATAGTTCCTGGTCATAGGATTACTAACTGGTAATTAATAATTCGCAAAGATCGGTACATACTATGCTTGCTTCATTATGAAGGATGTCTGTTCTCATAGATATTTGTGTGGTGACACTATAGCTAGTATGTAGGTGCTTATTATAGAATAAGTTCACTGAACATGACTCGCACAGCTGAACAACTGATGGAGTTCACTCACGTGTCAGCAGTTGTTCACATAGTGATAGTTGTACAAGTATCCTTAGACTTGAGGTCATCATAGTCATCTTATGTACACTGAACTATGCTTTGGTTTAGTTCTTAGTCTCCAGGGACAATTATTAGGGCTCTACTGGGTATAGGAATTTGTACACGAAGATAGTGTATGATCAATAAAGGATCTACCCCTTCCAGTGAAGGAAGAGAATGTTCAAGGCTGATCCACTTATGCTAGTTCAGGAATCTCTGGCCAGAGTGAATGAAATTAGAAAGGAGTTTCTAATTTACATAGAACTGAGCATAGTAAATAGGAAAGCAAATGATTAAATTAGATAGGCTTGACACAAGATCCATGCCTTGTATTTAATCAGGACATTGGAGGGTAGAAAGAGTTAATTGTACGGTAACTATTCACTGAATAGGGTTTTGGTATTCTATGCAGTGAATTCGTATTATCCGGATAGTCGCGATATGCTGAGAAGTATCCCTCACGATGTAGAATAAATATGATTAATTGATTAATCATATTTAATAAATTAGAGAATTTATATAAATAATGATAAAATAGTGTTATTATTATTTATTTCTACTACCGGCTTAATATTGAACCTACTGGGTCACACCATAAAAGAGAATGATTTAATGGTGGAGGAATTAATTAATAATGGCTAATAATTATTTATTTATGAAATAAATAATTAATTGGCAAATTTAATAATTGAGTAAATGAGATTTAATTGATTATAAATTAATTAAGAAAAGTTCTTAATATTATTAATTAAGAATTTAATTTTTGGAAATTAAATCAAGAGAGAGAATTATTTCTAAAGTGTTTAGAAAAAGGATTAATAATTAAAAGATGTTTTAATTATTAATGTGAATAATAAAGGGTTAATAATAATAATATTTTATGGGAAAATTTCAGCTAAAAATTTTGCCTATAAATATACTATTATAAACCCTATTTTTATTCTAACCCAAAATTTTTAGAAAAACCTAATTCTCTCCACCTCCTCCTCCTCCTTAGCATCGTTTTCTTGGTGGATACCGGTGGAGTGCTTCACGTTTGAGGAGCAGCTGCTAAGGATCTCCGATCGTTGCTTTTGGATCGCTATTAAAGGTTAGTAATCGATTCATATGTTTTAATCACGATTTATATGCTTTTATTTGGATTTTATATGTGTAAAAGTGTTTTACCATGCTTCCGCTGCGATTAAAATCCAACACTAAACTTACAGAGAAATGCTACAAGATACAGCTTACAAATGTTTCTCTGAAAATGTATTTGCTTAGTCTATTTTTTGTTATTATTCTACTTGCTACACTTGGTTTATATATCACCAAGTTTACATAGTAATAAGACAAGATAATAAAATAAAACCTATCAAGTCTAACGCCATGCTGCTTCACTACACTATTCCAATATCTTTGAATATCTTCAATATAGCATGAAAACGGTAATGCTTCTTTGTTCTCAAAACCCTGCTTAACAGGCTGCCACATTCCTTTTGCAAACACTCGACGCATGTGATTGTGTTGTCACTGTCAACAGATATTTGAATTGATTATCTGTCGGGTACATGCTTGTTATCTGTCGGGTAGCCTTGTTGATCATCCATCGGGTAGCTTTGTTGATCATCCGTCGGGTATCTATTTATCACTTGACTCCATTTCATTTGTGCATAATTACAAGACATCTTATATTTATATTTAATCAACCTATTCTGCACATCTACTAGCAGTCTACATGATTCATAAGCTACTACAGAATCTATACAAAGTTATTTGCAGAAATGTGCTATAGTACTTATTGTTGCATAAGCTACTCACCCGGTGGATAAAAATTAGCCATTCGTCGGGACTATATTGAATCATCCGTCGGGACTATAATTGATCATCTGTCGGGTGCTACAAAATTCACTAAGTTAAATCTACTAAGATATTTTGTTTAGCTTATCATCAAGTACACAACATATTTCTAACATCCTTCTTTGCTTTCTTGGGTTTCCTGTATTCTGTAGCAAAATGGTCCAACTCATCACAGTTGTAGCACCTTATCTTAGATCTGTCAACAGATCCAGTTTTGTAACCATTCTTGATATCAGAAGTGTACTTCCCTTTTCCTTTCCAGTTGCTGTCTTTATTGAAAGAATGTCCTTTATCCTTGAAAAATCTTGGCTTCTTTACTCTAATGTTAGAGAATTTTCTAGCCAAATAAGTCATTGACTGATCTAGCTCATCTAGTTCATCAAGAGTGTAGAACTCATCTTCTTCCAATTCCAGAATGACTTGTTCCTGTGAATGATTTGTTCTTTGCTCACTTGTTGAAACAACTAGAGTTTGAGATCTTGGCTCATTAATAGATGTTTGGCTTTCATTAACAATTAAAGCACTTGAGCCATCTACAATATGTCCCTGACCAGATCTCAGTGATTTCCTTTGAATCATTTCTAGTTCATATGTTTTGATAATTTCATATAGAACTTCCAGTGTTATTCTACTCAAGTCTCTCCCTTCCCTGATTGCTGAGATTTTCTGTTCCAGATGATCAGGGAGAGTAAGCAAGAACTTCAAGTTCACCTCTTCAGCTTTATAGAATTTTTTATGGAGCTGCAAGTCATTTATCAGCTTGTTGAACCTTTCAAACACATTTGTAATACTTTCATTTGGCTTGGCCATGAAACCCTCATACTATGAAATCAGTATCCTTCTTTGATTTGATCTAACTTCCTCAGTTCCCTCACAGGGTATTTCAATCTTTTCCCATATATGCTTGGCAGTGTCACAGTTGAGAATGTTGTTGTACATCACATTGTCAAGTGACTCAATCAATATCAATTGCAAGCCACTATCCAGGGAAACTTTCTCCTTTTCAGGCTCAGAATACTCAGAAGGATCTTTTGGAGCATAATGGGTTGGAATGACCATATCACCATCTGTTGATTCTACAACTCCAACCATAGGAATGAAGGGCCCATTTTTTAGTATCTGAATATAGAGTGGATTGGCCATCCTGATAAACAACAACATTTTCTTTTTCCAAAGAGTGTAGTTAGCTTTGTCAAAGGTAGGAATTTTGATGCTACTGATTTTCTGTGTATTCATTCTTCCAAGATCTTGAATCTGTTTACTTTTAAATTTTGCTCTGATATCACTTGTTAGGAAATGAATAACACACAGAGGGGGGTGAATGTATTTTACTATTTTGGAGCTTTTCTTTTGAATCTTTTATGGTTAAACAAAGTAAATTAAATCTTGTAGTAAAAATGTGTTCATGCAGAAATTAAGCTTGCAGAAATAAAGAACACAGATCTTCAAAACTTACTTAATTTTATATTAAAATTAAGAATATTTTGCTACAAAATTTCTAGGCTCTTTGTTGATAAAGAGCTTAGCTTCTACTTGAGAGTGTTACAAGATTATCTATCTAAATTGTTACACCTGACTAAAGGACCAGTGTTAAATTTATAATTTTTAGTTAACTGCTGGTTTACAGAGTGTACAATAAGACATGCTATTAGCTTTAGTAAAGAGTCACTTGTCATTTCCATTTATAGAAAAGTAGATCTTATATTTCTGGCTTAGCATATCTTTAGCATCCTGTGATTATCTTGATCTTCCTTTGTCAATTAATCTTCACCATTAATCTTGCACATCCTTCAAACTGCTTTTTGTAGACTTGTCAATCCAGTAGTTTGGATTGTTTGTTGATTGTTAATCTTGGATATTGAACTGATATGCAATTTTGTACTTTGAGATTTTACCTCGAGATCTCCATTTGGTCTATAGAGAACTTGACATCTCGATAAGTATATTGCCTTATCGAGATCTCTAATACACCATATTAAATTTGACTTGTAGAGGTCTCTGAGTTCTCTATAAGAGAATTTGGCTTGTAGAGATCTCTAGTCTTCATATCTTCACTTTGACTTATCGATATCTCTGAGTTCTCTAATGGTTTATTGACTTATCGATAACTCAGGATTCTCTAGTCAAATTTGACTTATCGACAACTCAGAGTTCTCTAGTGAATTTTGGATTATCGATATCTCTGAGTTCTCTAGTGGAATTTGACTTATCGATAACTCAGAGTTCTCTAATGAATGTTGATTTGTCCATAACTCTGAGTTCTCTAGTGAAGAAATGACTTGTTGCTATCTCCAATCTCCATGTCTTCAATTTGGCTTGTCGATATCTCTGAGTTCTCTATAAGCTTTCCTGAGTTCTCTATAAGTCATTCTGGAATTCTCGAATGACTTCTCTATAACACTAAATCTGTGACTTTTAGATATCTTGACTTAGAATATTTTTCATAAAACAGATTATTCAACTCCAAACTTCTTCATAATTCTTCTGAGGCATGATCTTCTTGATCTTCTTCCAGATATTATTCTTAGGCTTGACACTGTTTATAGAAAAAGACTTCAGTTTGCTCCTTTGACATTTTTACAGACTATAAGTGTTACAAGTACAAAATACAAATTTAGATAACAATACAACTTACTTAGGGTTGACAGATTGTCTTAGTCTTATTAAGGTACATGCATGTCTTGCACAACACCCACCACTTATTCTCTTTCTTCCCCATTTCTCAATTACCCCCTCTATCCACTTATTTTCTCTCTTCCACGTTTCGTAATTATCATTCACCTATTTTTTTATTCTTCTTCATTTCTTAATTATCCAGTATATTTATTTATCACCTTCTACCAATTTTCAACTTTTCACGTATAAATTAAAATACATGTATCTACCTTCTCCAATTACGAACTATATTTATACTACATACACTTTATTTAATACTATACCCCTCCGTCCTAAATTAAATGTCCTATTTAATTTTTTCCAGTTAAATATACCGAACTTTACTGAAAATTAAATATGTTATGTAATTTAAATTTTTATGAGAAATGTATCATTAAAAAGATTATCGAATCTACTTCAAATGTATCTTTCAGTTTTTTAATGTGAAAAAATATTTTTAAATTTTAGTTAAATTTGGGATAAATTGATCACTTCAAGAGTCAAATAAGTATTAAATTGTAATTTATCAAAATCATTGTTTTTATTTGAATATGCTCATTTTAAAAATATTGGGTTTAATTTTACATTTAACCATTTAAGTTTACTTTATCGAACATATCTACTATCATACAAGTCAATGAATTATTAATTTTATGCGCCCACACCTTCTTCTCCAAAGTAACCGAAAATTTGAAAGTAAACAATACTCGACCATATTAACCTGTTTACTTATTTTATCATTTTTCACAATAATTTTCAACCATTCTTGGTTCTCATTTTTTCCTTCAAATTTATTAATAATCAATTATAATATATTTATCCACCTTACTCGATTGCTAACCATGTCTTTTGGTTAAAACTAAGTTAATTAGTGATATAACATAAAATTTAGTTTGGTCTTCTTATTAATTTTTTTATGAATGTTATCTTAACAGAATTCTGACATTAAGTACGAAAATGATGATTTTTTAGATTCTAATGAGGAGAATAACAATTGTTGCTCAGCATGCAGAAAATACCGGATATAATACGTATTTTATATTGGGGTATCGAGTAATACGCATTTGTAATTAGACTAATGCATAATACGCATAAGCAATTTGGATGGATTGAAGTTTTTTTTATTTTAAAAAAGTGAGACGCAATTAGAGATTGGGTATTATGGAATTATTATATTTAGTCAAAACAGATTACGCAAAATCAAGATGGGTATCCTTTGAAACAAAACTTGGGAGAACTTAGAGTTTGGGAATTTTTATATTTATTATACTATCACGAATATCGAAACAATTATTATTCTCCAACTGCAGGATACAGTAGGGCTGTACAAATAAACCGCTCAACCGCATCCAACCGCTCAACCGCTCGCAACCGAACCGCATTTGCGGATAATCGCGAAACGCGGGTTGGTTGTGGATTTAAATTTTAAAAACCGCTCATTCGCGGTTTGAATGCGGTTTTAAATTCTTGAAAATCGCAAAACCGCAACCGCAACTCGTAACATATCTTTATAATAAAATATATTTCCAAAAATGTAGTTGATATCATATAAATTAATAAGTATACACATTTATCAACTAATCTTAGGTTAATGTTAAGACTTCATTAATCAAATTTACAATCATTATAAGATATATAACCAAACAAATGAAAAATATAATCTACATGTAATTTTTTTTATCATTTTCTTTTTTTTTTTCTTTCGCCTCCACATTTTTGTATGTTTTTAATATCCTTACTCCACACGGAGCATTAGTTTATATTTTATTTTTGAATGTAATTTATCACGTAACTTAAACTTCAATTTATTAATATTCCAAATTTTTTTTTTTAAATTATTAATTATTTTAAAATAAGTGGTTGAACCGCAAACCGATCCGCAATAACCGCAAATTCGCAACCGCAAATGACGCGGTTAACCCATAAGGGATTTGCCTTTTCTATTGATTCCTACGGTTGCGGATGACAATTTTTTAAAACCGCTCTTCGCGGTTTGGTTCGACTTTTACCCCAAAACTGATCCGATCCGATCCGAACCGCGTACACCCTGAGATAGAGGACACGCAATTGAGTTTTAGGTATTCCTGGGTACGCATTTATGGTAGGATTTTTTTTTTTTTTTTGCCAGCATATGTAGGATTATTATGGCATTGGTAGATAGTACAAAACTAATTTCAGATAGTAACTTTTGGATATTCACTGTTACGCATTTTTGGGCTGAATATTGAAAACGTTATTTTTCAACCATCTGCCCTGACAACCGGTATTCTTGTTTCTCTTTACTAAAAAGTTGTTATTTTTTTCATTATTTTTTACTGAAATATATATTGAACTTCATCTTATTCTTTCACGACATAACTCAAACCCACCTAAAAATAATTCCTAGATACTAATTAAACCTCCTAATAGTTCAAATCACTAAATAAAAAAACCAAATATTTAAATAATTATTAAAATATTAAAAAATGCTACAAGCCTAGAAATTTCATTGAATGAAAATTTAAGGTAGCTATTTGAGTTTTAGATTCCCCTGATAGTCTACTAAAAATAAAAATACTGATTACGGATTAAAGTAGAGCTTAATAAAAGTGTCAAAAAGATTATTATTTTTTAATTAAATAAGGTTGAACAAACGACTATTTAGAATATTTGAGAATAAGTACATATATAAAAATATAAATTATATATTACATTAATATATGTAGCAAATAGGAACACATGTACAACATGTACATAGTCTTTGCTAAATCAAATTACAGATTAAATCAAATTCCGAGGGCACTTAATATATATTTTTGAGATATTTCTTCTAATTATTTACATTTCAAAAAATTTTAAAAATAATAAATTTTTTATAATTTTTAAAATAACTACATTCACTACTTTTCGGCACTATACCCACTTTATATATATAATATTAGTCGGTCTCATTATTTTACTCAATTTTTTTAATTTTACTTCACTATTTTAATATTTTTTTAAACTTTGTACCCAACCCAAATATAAATATTTGGGAGGGATGGATGGAGTATATACAATAATATATATCATAAGCATAAGTTATTAAATTTAATTATTTGTAAGTATGTATACCTCTGAAATATAAACATTTATTTAATAATATTCAAAAAAAGTTAAATAATTTAAATATAAAAAATTAATATTAATAAATTTCAAACTAAAGTCTATGTAACGGGTATAATGCTTGTAATTCTAAAATTTTAAACACACTAATATTTCATAAACATCTCAATTATTATTATAAAAAAATTAAAATTAATATACGTTGCTCACTAATTCCGACAAGGCGACAAAACACAATGACGTATAAATGACTGACATTGTATGCAACTCAGATCCAATCTCACCTTCCAACTATACATACACACAAACACACACTTCTCCTCCACCCTTGTATCTCTCTCTCTCTCTCTCTCTCTCTCTCTCTCCATGGGTTTTCCAGCCAATAACACCCCACTAAACTTCTTGATCTATGGTCGCACTGGTTGGATTGGTGGGCTTCTTGGCAAGCTCTGCGAGGCCCAAGGCATCAGCTACTCATATGGCTCTGGGCGTCTTGAAAATCGAGCTTCCATTGAAAATGACATAGCCACTGTCAAGCCCACCCATGTTTTTAACGCTGCAGGTGTGACTGGGAGGCCAAATGTTGATTGGTGTGAGTCACATAAGGTGGAGACTATAAGGGCTAATGTGGTGGGTACTTTGACACTGGCTGATGTGTGTAATGAAAAGGGGTTGATTGTGGTTAATTTTGCAACTGGGTGTATTTTTGAGTATGATGATGCTCATCCTGAAGGCTCTGGTATTGGATTTAAGGAGGAAGATACTCCTAATTTTATTGGTTCTTATTATTCCAAGACTAAGGCTATGGTATATTTCTTGATTCTTGATTTCATAAAGTTTGCAACTTTTATGATTTTTAATTTCCCCCTCCCCCCTCTCTGTGTAGTTGATACATGAATTATGAGTGTTTAGTCTCTCTCTCTCTCTCTCTCTCTCTCTCTCTCTCTCTCTCTCTCTCTCTCTCTCTCTTTCCCCCCCCCCCTCCCCCCTCCCTCTCCCTCTCCCTCTCCCCCTCGCTCTCTCTCTCCCTCTCTCCCTCTCTCTCCCCCCCCCTCTCCCTCTCTGTGTAGTTGATACATTAATTATGAGTGTTATATATCTCTCTCTGTCTGTCTCTGTATGTGCATTGATACATGAATTATGGTGGGTGTTTAGTTTTTATATGTGTGCTCACAAGAAGATCTTGAACTACTGAAATTATTTTGACTGATCATAGTGTTCTTGAACTTAATATGACTGTGCTGAATCATGTATGGATTTGATTAGTGTAGTGTAGTGATTTAGTTTGTCTTCTGGGATCTGGAGTGTTGATGCAATCTTGTATCCGAGTTTGTGTGTTTTTCTTTGCTCTTCAATTTGTATTTGGATTTTCTGTGTTTAGATTGTCTTGAATGGGGATGTACGGTGTTCTGAATCTGCTTTTTGTATAGTGATTGATAGAATTAAATTTTGCTTGATTTTGAGGCACTGGTCCTGTTTGCATTTAGCAAGATCTGCTAGAGTAGCTTTCTACAGATTTGGTAGTTACAAAGATTTTAATTGGAAATGTGTAGTTTGAACTCTACCAGTCACTAGTGTCAACACAATGTAATGAAATCAAGGCACCACTTATAGATAAATATTTTCTTAAGTTCATTAGTGGAGTTATTAACTTGAAGTCTTTAAAGAACAAAGAGAGTGTTGAATTTCGTATCTAATAAAGGATTGATCTCTTATATTCCGCATTGGCAGTTGAGTAGTCCATAACCATTACATTGAATAGTTCTGCATTGCAAACTAGCTTAGGGATGTTGCTGTGCTAAATTAAATTGCCCTCTAGTTCTATTGCTTTAATATGATTCTGATTTCTCTAATCATTGTACATTTTCCATTGTTGTTGAAGGTGGAAGATTTGCTTAGAAACTATGCAAATGTATGCACTCTACGTGTCAGGATGCCGATCACATCTGATTTATCCAACCCCCGCAACTTTATCACAAAGATCACCCGATATGATAAAGTGGTCAATATACCAAACTCGATGACAATCTTGGATGAACTCCTCCCCATTTCAATCGAGATGGCAAAGCGAAACCTTACTGGAATCTGGAATTTCACAAACCCGGGAGTAGTCAGCCACAATGAGATTCTAGAGATGTATAGGGATTACATTGACCCAAAATTTACTTGGAAAAATTTTAATCTTGAAGAGCAGGCGAAAGTTATCATCGCACCGAGGAGCAACAATGAACTTGATGCCTCCAAGCTGAAGACGGAATTCCCAGAACTCTTATCCATCAAAGAGTCCCTCATTAAATATGTGTTCAAGCCGAATCAGAAGACCACTGTGGCTTGAGACAGGTTCAAAGTTTTGTTATATGCTGTTTAATATTGGTTTGCGGGGGGTTGGAAAAATCACAGATCCCTTGCAGTGTGTATGATTTATTAATAGTGTACTAAATGTTTTTATGTGTTGTATTCAATTTGGTTATCAATAAGAATCAGCAGATAGAGTCCGATTGCGTGGAGTTTGGACTAATGTATGTTGGATTTCTTTATAAATGCTGTACTCAGTTTGCAGAGTCTCTATAAAACTAAATAGTTTCTTGGGAACTAGAAACAAGTGTCTTGTTATTTACATATATAATCCAGTTATGTAGTCATCCCCTCGACTAATCTTTACACTGTTTTAAAAATGATGGCATAATTATCCAGTGCAACCACAAACTACAAAGATGTGAAAAAACTTCAGAGAGAAAATACTAGCAAACTTTATTTTCAAATTTTCACAATGAAAATCAATGATCTTGAGCCCTTGATTCTCACTATTTCCCAACCCCCAATCTCATCTCCATGTATGATTAGTATCTGTACTCTGTAGTGTTTTGCATGTGAAGTCAAATAATTTAGTACATAGCATGAGGTACTTTTAGCAATTTGAAGGGTATACATCAGCCGTTTTATGCTCATCTCAAAACAAAAAATATGCATACAATGTGTGAAAGAATGAAAATTATATCTGTGTTGTATATAGCTTACACCTCAATGGTCCTTTGATTGAGAGCAGTGTACCTCCATCTCTCTTTCTCCACGAAGTCTGCATCGAGGAACTTAGACGCAAATGCCCAGAGCCTATAAGTGTCTTCAAAGTTTGTCAATATCCCGAGTGAAGCTGTTACGACAGATAAACTTACATTGAATTTCTCTTTCTTATTCTTTAAAAGTTTGTTGCGCTCTGGAGTTCTTGTGTGCAGCAAGGTATTTCCTTCCTCGTGCCTATCTGGGAACCAAATGTTTTTCAATAATCCAAAACCAAGCGAAATGTTGTTTCTATCAGCTAGCTTCTGTACAAGTGCAGGATCAACCTTTTCTCCTTTCCAGTCGAATATGTTGAATGCCAGGGCTGGTCCTCGGTCGAATCTTACTTTTGGTCCATATATAATGACCAAGGGAATCCCAAATTCTGAATGTGGGTGTTGGAGACTCATCAATGCATTTATCAGCCAATTGATTAGGTACCTTGATCTGTTACGGATAAGTATTAAGCCCAATGAATCTGCATGATTCAAGCCTCTTAATTCAATTTCTGAATATCCGCTTGTGGTTGCATCTGTATTTCCAAATTGGTTCATGTCGATGGGCTTATTTAGTTCTGTAATTTGAGAATCTGATTCTTGCTCTTGTTTTATATTGCCTTTCTGTAGGTTTTGCACCTCTGTGATTTCTTCATTGTGCTGAACTGACACTAGACCAGTGGATGTACTTGAGAAAGCCAAATTAACTTTTGTTGGTTCAGCTGGTGATGGTTGCTGTTCTTCATCTATGTCAAAGCTAGATGATTTGTCTAAATATTGACCATGTCTAGTAGATGGCAAAAGACTAACAATACCTATAGTCTTGGTTTTGGAACTCTTAAACACTGAAGCACTAGACTTTTTCACGAACAGACAGCCGAAACCTGATGGGTTTTCCCCAAAAATCTTGTAAAAGGAGCAAAATAGAAAATCTGGTCTGAAGAAGGAGAGGCCCAAAGTCTCCATGTCCTTTGCTCCTGAAGCAGTAGCATCAAGCAAAACATGCCACCCATTTTCCTGTGCTATGCTTAACCATTGATAAGAATACCGAGCTCCAGTCATTTTCGATTGTAGAGGGAAAACAAATAAACCCCTTTTTCTGTTCTTGTTTTTACTTACTATCATCTTCTTCAAGTTTTTGGAGTGAATACTCATTTTGGGCCATGAGAATTTAGCTGACATTACTTTGGCACCTTTCTGCTTAGAGCAATCAATCATCATCTCTACGGCTTCATTCTCAAAATCATAGACAGTCAGAATCTCTCTATTAGACCAGAAAGGATAACTTTCTGCTAAAATCTTAAAAGCAGATGATTGGTTGGCAGTAAACACCATAGAATACTCATCTTCAGAAATGTTCATAAAGCTTGTTATTCTCTTTCTCATAATAGAATCAAATTCTGATTCTTGTCCACCATAGTGTATCTTAGAGTACAAGTTTGCTGACTTGTTTAAAATATGAAAGAAGGGCACACCAGAACCTATAGAAAACTGCGTTGAAGGAGCAGAAGCTGAAGTAGAGGCAACTGAAGTTGCAGAGTGATGGCTTTGTTTCTGGCCATATGAAAAGAGTCCATGGCCAATGTAATCAAAGCATACATGGTTTGAGAGATGATAATATTCTTGCACTCGGATTTGATCAGCTTGATAAGTTTTCAAGTATTGCGGGTAAGCTTTGGTAAAATTGGAAAATAATTCTGCCACTGAAGGGAGACTCTCATGGTTTGTGAACCTAGTATTTGGATAAAGAGAGGAATTTGTGGAATTTGCAAAGTCGTGCTGTGTAGTCGCTGTACTTCTTGTAGTAGAACCCTGGGAGTCTAGTCTATCAAAAGACAGATTTATACAAAAGCCATGAAAGCAGGTCGAGGCTTCTCTGATGCAAGGTGATTGCATCTTTTTATTTTATGCTCTTTCTCTACATGCTTTTATCTTGGCAAGTATCCTCTTTTCTTTTCATTTTTCTTCTCTGCTAGTTTTGCTAGCTTCATGACCAGGGTGCTCTGCGAGGCCCTTTTTGAATCTTCGCGTCTTTAGATCGCTATTTGACTAAACTTTTTCTGATTTAAAAATCAGAAAAAATTGCTAAAATGTACAGCACGTTACAAACTTTGACTTGTAATCCAAAATTAACAAAGTTCGATATACATTCTTCCTCCGGGGACCCTGTAGTTCACCAATCATATGTATCCTTATGATCAGGTCGTCTGAGTCTCCTCATCAAGTTACGCCACAGAAACTTGTACAGTGCATCTTAATTTTATCAATATTCTCAAAAAATGAGATGCACGAGGATATTATGAGGTATTATTATGCTGTAAAATTATAGATGGATTTGATGTTTTTGGCAGATGTGGAAACCTGTAAGAATACAAGACCATCTTTTTGTAGTGGGAAGGGGCCACGACAGGCAGAAAGTGATCTCGACCTTATGGTCCATGGCTTCCTGATGGCTGGTTTTTACGTGTAAATTGTCTATCATCACATGCAGATTCTAATATCTTGTCCGCCATTAAGAAAAGCAATTTGCAAGTGATTTGCAATTTGTAGGGTTGCAGACTTGCATACAAATTGCAAAAGACTTGCAGCACATCTGTAGGGTTAACAGCTAGGATACCATCTCAAGGATCAACCAAAAACATGCACATTTTTATCTAATTTTTAATGAATTTTAACAATTATTTAAGTTTACTTTTTGCTACTGAGCCCTGATGGAGTTAATAATGATTGGTAAGGTTGGTAGAACACTCAAAGGAGACCATGTATATTAGATGGATGATAAGGACCTTAAGCTGTTGTAAACCTGATAATTTAGCTTCAAGTTTGGGGCACTGTCATTTTAACTATTAAGGCTCTCAAGTCCCTGCAGGAACCGGCAAGGTATGAATTAATATCACGTTTGGAGAAATTGAATATTGCAGTGTGAATAAAAATTTCCAGCTACTTGCTGTCTTCAAAAGTTCAAAGTATTGACTTTGAACTCTCGTATAATCACATGATTATGTTATAAATCCTTTGATAATTCGTAGCATAGTTTTATTCATCAAATTTTGAGGGAATCTTATATAAATTGATATTAAAAATATATTATTAAAGAAAATAACAAATATTTTGAGTGAAACTCTTGACATCCCGTAATAAAGATAATGCACGTTAGCGGAGGAAGAATTTGTTTACATAAGCAGAATAAAAGAATTTATATTTATATAATCTTAAATGTTAATATTACCCATATAAAATTTACCCATGATCCATTTTATTTTCTTACACATAAAACTTTATATTATACATATATCCATGCATCTTTCAAATTTAAATCAATTATAACCTATTAACCCATTATCATTTCAACTGATCTTAATTGATCGATCCTATTTACACCTGAAATCAACCTACTTTATCATCGCTCAAAATCTAAATTCAAAATTCGAATTCTTATTTATCTTTTTGATTCTATAATACTCATCCACGCCTTCAATTCATTATCTTATTTTTATTTGATTCCCGTTTTTTCCCGCATATCTCAATTTTTCATGTTTTCTGCTTTGATGTTTACTCATATTTTTTTTATTTGTGCAGATAAGAGAAGATGATGAACCCTAAATCATTCAAAAAGTGTTAATTGAGGTATGTGTGTGTATATTTATTTATATATATGTTAGTTTGGAAAAACCTTCAAATTCGTTATTTACTTAATTCTATTACAATACTTATTTTTTTTATTAGTACAGAAAGTGAATCAATTTATAATAGTGGTGAATGAACTGGATACCTGTTGGGTTTGGCTAAGTGTCATAAAAAATAGAAAGGCGTAATCTTCTTCTTCACCTTTTATTGGTAATATTTGTTTGTGTGTGTTTTTGTAGTTACTATTATTTAAATTAAAAAGGATTTCTTGGTATGAGAAAATAAAAGTGAATCTGACCAAATTTTATCATTAACGAATAATTTTGGTACATGTTCTTGATAAATATTTTTTAGGCAGATCGGTAATATTTATTATTTTGTTTTAACATAACATGAGATAGAAAAACTTGGTTTTTGCCTCAAGCCGATTATCATATCAACTAAATTCAGCTAATTATATTTAGTTTTTTGTTTAATTTTATTTGAGCTCGGGGTGAATTTATTTTATTTTAGACCGAATTGATAATATATATAATTTTATTTTAGCTTGATGACAAAATATAGACCAAACAATTTTTCTAAATTTTTTATTATATTTTAGCCCGTTTATTATTTTATTTTAGACTAATGACATTATATTGATCAAACAAATTTCCATTCAAATTTTTATTAGTCTTCATTATTTAGTCTGAGGCTACAAATTCAACTAATTATATATAGTTTATTTTTATTCTTTATTTATGATTTGATCAATAGTATAATTTTTTTTAGTCTAACCCAAGTGAATATTATATATTATTTTGTTCAAACCAATACCATTATATCTATCATAATTCTATTTGTATTTATTTAATTCTATTGTAAATATTAAACTATTTATGAGAGTATTTTATTTTAAATATTACTATATTTAGGGTGACTGGACAGACTACCGACTAAACTTTCATTATTTCGTTTTCAATATAATAGTATAGATAATATAGATAGATAGATAGATTAGTGTTTTTCTATAATTATTTTTCCCAAATAATTAGTTTTGGCTAATATTAATTTGGTTGTTATTTTTTATAATATATATTTGTAACAAGAATTTTAGCCGGAATCGTAGCGCAATATTCGTGGTTATGTTATTTTAAATTATTTTTATAAACTCGACACCATGACATACATTGTAAAATTAAAATTTAATTCAATAAACTAAATGGAAAATATTTTTTGATCTATCATTGTCAAAAGAAGAATCACTTTGTTTAGGCATGAATTTGGCACATGTATAAATGCGTCAAAGAACAAAGAAAAAGGTTTCACTTTTTAACAATCTCACTCACGGGAACTATTTACCTTCTTTTATAACGTTTTCTTTCCAGAACTTCAGTGGCCTCGTTTTTACACCGATGGTGTCCCGGAAGAATGAAGATTGGATCGCCGTTGCGCATTTTATTGCAGGTTTCTTCGGCTCGGACCCAGCCCACATTTAGAGGGAAAAAAAGAAGACCCTGTGCTTAGAAGATTTTTTGGAAGAGAAGAGAAGAGAGAGGAAATGAGATAAAGTGATTAAAAAGAATAAAGTAATGTGAGAGAAGTGATCTTATTTTTTGAAAAAATGTTTTGGAGAAAAATTATAGAAAATTTTCTCCGTCAATCATTTCTCTTCTCTCGCCAAAAAATCCGGAAGCACGCGTTTAGAAGAAATTTTTTAAAATTATCATTACTCTTTTTTCTATTATTTCCATTTTCAACTGAGGAGCATTGTAGACTTATGACTTACCAATGATATCATCAATTAATAAAGAGTGCTAGGGAGCCTGGAATTTTTATCAAAATTGTTAAAAAATGATGTGGACATGATAAATTAAAATTTTATTTCATGAGTGCATGTGTGTGCACGCGAAGTTCATGTAATTATTAGAGAATTTACCATTTATAACATTATATGAGAAAAAAATTATAACAATATTTGGGCCTTCAAACGTTTTCCTTAATTAATGAGCGATGTTGCATTTTCCGAAAAATAATTAAAAAATGATAGTAAATGACATGACGTTATTTCATTTATGAGACTCTTCATTTAATTAATTTTTTTGACAAATATGATTTATAGCCTTACAAATGACTATCTGAAACGACAGAGGATAAACTCTTAATCAATTGAGTTATCCAACCGTGCTCTTGCATTTCATTAATTAATGAAATGATATGACGTTATTTTATTTGTGAGACTCAGGCTAATGCACAAGAGATTTATTTCACTAATGAGAAGATAACCGATAACAATAGCATTTCTCTTAATTAATTTTAAGTTAAATTTATCAATTTTTATAGAAAATGTTTTAGACCAAAAAATGATATCAGTGCATTAAAAAATCTTTAGATTTTGTGAAATGATCATCATGAATCGCTGGGAGGGGTGGTCTATGAGGGCTTCCGGACATTTTTAACATATTTGAACTGAAAGTTCAGTTTTTTAGCACATCTATTCAAAATGTTCCAAAAGTGGCACAGAACGCCACTTTCTCCGGGGTTCAACACCAGAGACCAAGAAGAAGTGACATTCTGGGGTAATTTTATTTTTTTTTGCTTTTTTCTCTTTCCTTCCGGATTGAATGACAGTTGTGTTGAATTGTGGTTAAGTGTTTGTAAGTGGGAAATATGTAATGGAGACCTAGTTTTGAGTCTTCATATTAAATGGGAAAACAATTATTTTGGTGTAAATTTTTTTTGTTGGGTAGTAATGCAAGCCTATTTATAGTAAGTAATTTTTATTTTTTTTAAAAAAAGTGTATGTATGACTTTTTGTGCCCTCAAAAAGGGTAGTCGGCAACGAAAATATTCAATGAAGACCTGGTTTTGAGTCCTAATATTAAATTGGAAAAAATTTATTTTGGTGCAATTTTTTTTTATTGGGGAGTCATGCAAGCCTATTTATAGTATGTAATATTTGTATTTTAAAAAAAATATATATATGACCTTTTGTGACTTCAAAAAAAGGTAACTTGGGAGTTGACAAAGAAATGTTTTTATAAAAGGGTAGTTTGTATTTTTTTTGCTATAATAGAAGACAATAACATCTTTTAGTAAAAGTTGTCAACTTTTAGAAGTCCGAATCTTCAGACAAATATGAAAACTTAAAAGAAGTACTGTGTTTACGTAAAGAAAATGCAGATTTCCTAAATTCACGGGAGTAGGCACATGCAAATTTATGAAATGATTTGATAAGTCAACTTTTGTTTTGAACTGAATGACACAGGTGAATAAATTCATATTAAAATTTATAGGGTGAATAATATCAATTATTTTCATATTCGTAAATGCACAACCTAATATTACATTTTGACCATGTAATATGCCTATAAATAGCTGCAAAATTATAAGCCATCAACTAAATTTCTCCCTTTATAGTATATTAGTTTCTAAATTTTGAGGTTGCTACAGTCAGGTCATGGACAAGGGCAAGGGACACGCTAGTTCTAATATTCATGATTACGGGGAAGTTAATTGGTATAAATGGACCGAATCTCAAGCACGGGATGAAGCTCAACAAGCAGAAATTAGGCAGGTAAAACAATTTGTGAGAAGAATGCGAGATATACGGGCCGCACAAGGACATGTCGTACGTGATAATGAACAGTTCATTGGCTATGGGGAAATGCACTTGAATTTATGAAATCATCGATCGAGTATGAAGAAAACATTAATAAGAATTTCAACTCTGGTCACATTTCAAAGGAGGAACATGAGTATGAGTTAAATGAAATGTCTCGACATTACCACTTATGGAGGACGAGCTTGAGATGAGGAAAAAGGAGTACGAGGATGCGTACGCAAAGCGTAGGGCTGAAAGGATACGTGAAGAGCACAAGGAGTGGGATGAAAAATATGCGAAATATATCGTCAAACTTGGAGAATTTTCTCAAGGACACGATGATGTTGGTATGGCTACAACTATATGTCATGAAAATCAGGGGCCCCACGCATTGCCATCGCGTGATACTCGGTCGAGTACGTACGCCTCGACCCACGGATATGGGGAGGAAGGTCATATGCATACATCCCCTCACATACAAGAGGATGAGGACGTTGATGATGAGTTTAATGAGTACGTAGTAAATCTGGCGGATGACTAAAAAAATTGAGAGATTCATTCATTTTCCAATTTTCAGCTGTAATGTATTTCTCTTATTATATGTTTACATAATCAATGTTCCCTTGCAATGTAATTTGTTCCCAAGATGAATGGAAAATGCACTCGTTATTGCAATTTTTTGTTTACTACTTTACAGAAACATTTGTACTAATTGTGATAATATTCCCATAGTTGATGACTTTTTTAGAAGTGGTTGTAAATTTTTTTTTTGGACGTATTAGTATTTTTGGAAAAGTAAGTAGCATGTGAATCTTACAGGCATGTATTATTACTTCTTGGTAAATTTATGAGTTTTGACTACTCAGAAATGGAAGTATAAAATGAGGATAAGGAAAATGACAAGAAAATGAGTTAGGTATCCCGTGAATACACAGTAGAAAGCACATGCAACAGTTTGACTGAAGTTTTCACTTGTTAGAGATGAAAGTTAAAGAAGTTACTTTTACGAATGCCAGTCTGCAACTGCAAAATAACAGAATGTTGTTGCGTATGAGTCGTTATTATATGTTCGACTTGGCACAAGATTCAATTCATGCTTCTGGTAGAGAGCTTACGGAAGCAGAACAACACAGACTATTACAAAATGAGGATTACAATTCCGATGATTACATGTCTGATGAACAAACTTGACAAGAATTATTGTGTTCTGATTTGAGTGGCCTTATTTTCCTTTTTGGATTTATGCTTTCTAACTCTATATTAGTCGTATCTTTCTTTGTTGTAATATTATTATCATTAATAGGTGGGTGCTCATTTCAGTTTATTTTGGAATTACTGTTTCGTGTTAGTAAAAAGTTGAAATCACATGCAAGCATTTTCAATAATTTAAAATTGACAGTGAAAAAGTTAAAGTGGAATGACACTTTCAAACAGTACATGACACGTCAAATCTTATACATGACATAAAGAGGAAAAAATAAGGCTTTGTATGTAAAGTCATTGCATGTACAGAGTTTCCCTGTCACTTTGCAGTAGATAATGATTCTATAATTTTCAAAATAATGCAGGTGAGAGTAACAATGATAAGTCACAATCAAGTTTTGAATATGAATTATAATTGTATAGTATGTTTAGCACGTGAACTGCCCTTCAAAGTACCTCATGTCTTCTTTACCAAATCACTTATAAATAGAGAGTTACAACCTCATGAATTCACGCTCGTCAAAAGTAATTATGTCTTCACTCCCAAATTTGGCTTATTGTTTTTGTGAAAAATTAGCTGTTGTAGCGCACTACTAGAAGGGTAGTGACGCAGGAAGACGATTTATCAAATGTCCCGACGGTGCTTGCATTTACAAACATTGGATCGAAGAGCCGCTTGAACCCCGTGCAGCATTTCTCATTGAAATTCTTAGGGAAGAAATTACCACACAGAATGTAGCCCACTCTGCAGAAATCCGCGAGTTGCAGCGTGAACTTAAGGAGTCAACGAGGGAATTGCAGAGAATGAATGCGTTCATCGACTCCCATACGTGGAACATCAATGAAGATGATTATGACTCCGATGATGATGACTCTGATGATGCAGATGACTGATCCGATTCATATATTGTTGGCTCTTAATATTTGTATTATTGCATCGTACTCATTTTTTATTCATATATCGTCTTATTATTCTGTATCGAACTACGCACAGTTTTTCAACTGTGTTTTATTTTGTAACTGATGTTATGTAATAGAATTTTAGTTTCAAATCAAGTATTCATTATCAGCAAATTAGTTCATATCAAATATAAGGACTCGTCAACAACAAATATTCCCCCATGATACACTATTCCATGAAACTAAAATATTACAAAACAAAATTTAAAATTAAAGTACAATTTACGTACTACAAATAGGTTTACATCACTAGTCAACAGAAAAAAAATTAAACCAAAATATTTTTTTACAAATTAATTATGGGATTTGCTAAACATGCCCGCACGTAACAATTGCACACTTGAGTACCTTGGCAGCCTTTTCAAACCCAAAAAATTCATATATAAACTATATTTTTTTAAGAACAAAAAATACGTACGAAAAATAGGTTGGCTTGCATGACTATCCAAGAAAAAAAAACACCAAAACCATTTTTTAATAATTTTATATTAAGGCCCAAAAATAGGTCTTCATTGAATATTTTCGTTGCCGACTACCAAGGTACCCTTTTTGAGAGCACAAAAAGTCATAAATACACTTCTTTTTAAAAAAACAAAAATTACGTACTACAAATAGGCTTGCATGACTATCCAACAAAAAAAAATTACACCAAAATAATATTTTTCCAATTTAATATGAAGACTCAAAAATAGGTCTCCATTAAATATTTTCCTTTTACAAACACTTACAAACAATTCAACAAGTGCAATTCAATCCGGGAGGAAAGAAAAAAAACAAAAAAAAAATAATTTACCCCAGAACGCCACTTCTTCTGGGTCTCTGGGGTTGAACCCCGAAGGAAGTAGCGTTCTGTGCCACTTTTGGAACATTTTGAATAGCTGTACTAAAAAACTGAATTTTCAGTTCAAATGTGTCAAAAATGTCTGGGAGTCGGTCTATGAGATATATTAAATATTTAAAAACATTGGGCTTTAAAACTATTTTTGGCTTAAAAGTAAAATATTTCAAAGCGTGTTTTCACTTTTAGCACTGGCACAACAAGAACTCCTTTTCAACTAATTTTCCAAATTCACTCCCAAGGCTTTTGCCTATCTTCAAAATTTTATCAATATTTTTTAGATATCAGAATTTACAACACGATGGTGTAGGTGTTCATTTTGCTTCTTGTAGCACATTTCATATTAAATGATCCGAAACACTGATAACCGCTATGCACCGTGAACCAGGTTATGTTTCTGTTCTCAGACTGAGACAAGAGTCTAACCCATGATTTGATAAGATAGGAAATAAACTCATAACTACTTGAATTGTTTTGGTTTAAAATAAAAACGAAATACTCCAAATGACCATTTTAATGAACTGTGCCCATTGACCATTTACTTAAATTTTGTGTCATTTCTCTGTTGAGTACACGTCAGAACTTCATCCAACTAGACAGCCCAAAATTAATAATAAAATAAACCTATGAACTATTTAACTTTAAGAATGTACAATATTTTTCTTCTACAGTTTATTACATGGAAATCAAAACCAGAAGGCAGATTTAACGAATAAGAAAACATAGATGACCAGGAGGATGGCACTGCAATAGTATGTAAATTTGGGACCAGAGAACGTGCCATTAGTACAAGACTACAAGGTTTGATATCAATAAAGTGAATTGTAGGTGTAGCATGTGGCGATAATTGATGATACGCATATAACAAGTGAAGGAATTAGAGTAAGATTGAGAAGACTACTCTCTCCCAAGTACCCTGCCAGGGTTATTGTTCCATCTGCAATCACTCGAGCAATTGTCCCTGCTTCAGTTGATAGCAGCCCCCCATTGTATGTGCCACGAGCAAGTCTCGATGACATGACCCGGGAGAGTAGTGACAAGTTGACACCTGGGTTTGAACCCAGATTAGAGCAAGAACAATGTAAAATACAGATGCATTCAATTAAATAGAAAATATATATCTAACAAGAAAGAAAGCATTCAAACCCATATATAAGGTAAAACATAGAAATACCAAGACAATTATCTAAATGACAGATAATCAATATTTGAATAAACTGATCTTACCTTCCAAAACTTCAGCAGAGACGAACATTATGAGTCCTGACAGGACATATTGTGGCACGGAATATGCCACAAAGACATGGAAGCTTAGGAGTATGCCCACACAAACCATGATCTCGGATGCCAATAGAATTTGCCTGCACGCAAATGATAAATTTGGATCACAAGTTAATTCTTCATCTCTAAACTCCTTGTGTGAACTACCATCTATCTAAAGTAGAAAAATGTTGTTATATTTGGAAGTTAAGAATCTACCATATAATCGGTAAACACATGAAGTATGAATTTAGTTTCCTGAGCAATCATTTTATAACAAGAAAACTTTGTGCTTGAGATAGATACTTTTACACTTGGGACACAGCTAGCGTGTGGGGCATGCAGGGGTTGCAATCACTTCAAACTCGGGAACATCCAAAAAATTAGTTCTGTTGCAACACTATTGTTCCTTTATTTTTTATAATTTAAGAATAAAATTTTCCCTAAACCAATGAACAAATAAGTGCATGATTTTTAATTGTTTTTGGTTGACTGATGGCTACTATTATTATTATGAATTTTAACATAGGAATTAAAGTGTTTCTATAAATTTTTATAGTTTAGGAATTTTTGAAATTAAAAAATTTTAAATTATCACTATAAAAATATTTATGCATTTTTGGTATATAACTTGATAAATGTTTATGCCCCCAACTAGGGGTGTAATCAAGCCAAGATGAATACTGTCAAGCTTAAAAGTTCGGACTTAAGTTTGAGTTCGACCAAGCCCTAAATTGGCTCACTTAAAGTTCGATATGTTCGGTTTCGGTTCAAAACTCGAATCGGTTCTATCAAATATCGTATACATATAGCATTTAATAAAAAATATATTTGTCCTATATATTACTATAAAATATAGATAGTTAAAACTCAATTAGGCCAGCAAACCTCGCGATCCGAGAAATTTAAAGCTCAAGTTCAGCTTGATAAAGTATTCAAATAGCTTGAGCACAAGCTAGGCTCAACTATTGTTGAGCCGCATTCAAGTACTTTACGAGTTACAGTCTGCATAGCTCATAGACATGCTCGACTCATTTACACTCATAACCCATAACCCTTCAATCCTCGCTCCCCAACCCTAATAATAAAAGTGGCTAGCCACAGTCTTGAAATTTCCATGGCTACCATAGAAGATGATATGACTTCTACAATGCCTATAATCTACAAGGTCACCATATCAGAGCATTCTAATACATTTTAATTTCTCTGCTACATCTGAGTTTGGAAAACATAAGGTAACCTGCTCAATTTCTGAATATGCTCGTAAGATGCCACCTAGGAGAGTGTTTAGGTTGGTGCAAAGTCCAAATAAAAAGTATTTTACAACGTAACCTTTTTTCATACTGTTTGTAAATACAAGTAACACACATGACTTTAAACATTAATACTGGTAAAGAAAATTGATGGAGTAAATATAATGCTTGCGAAGTTCTGAAAATTACCTGTCTTCGAACATATTGCTTACATAGCTCCCAACAACGATGTTTACTGGAAGAACTGTTAGTCCAATGCATGCAAGGAATATTGCTACTTTGCTGGTAGACCAACTGAAATAATATGTAGTGACGACACTGGATTCGGAGAGTAAAATCTCCATCGCATACTTAAGCATGAAGTATATTAATAATTGAACCTAAAAAGAGAATTGTATATTGTGTTAGAACTTGAAAACCATGCAAGTCAATAGTACAACAGTAACCATAATATAAGAGGATACAATAAGTCAATAATTGCCATCATAATCCTCTTACGTTCCGTGAAGAAGCTATATAGTCATTAAAAGGCCCAGACACACACATACACACACATGCCGCTTAAAGCCTCTCTCTCTCTCTCTCTCTCTCTCTCTCTCTCTCTCACACACACACACACACACACACACACTTGCACACCCCTATACTAAGTCCAGAAAAAGAAATAAAGACTAAGAAACATCCGTATACCTTTACTGAAGGAGTAAGCAATCTATATGCTGATCTCATAGAATTGGCTGGTCTACGAGAGTCCTCCGGAGCTTCTTCACTCGCATCATAATCTTGGTCTCCATCATCATCATCATCATCTTGCTGATTGTCAGCTGAAGACAAGAGTAATGGTTGAACAAGACCCTTTTCGAGCTCTTCATTCTCTGTCGAAGCTGTAGTTTTAAACAAATCCCTTGTTCAGATAATAACTTAATAAACGAGAAGAGTGATGACGGAGGTATCAAAATATGGGATCTTAAACATATTGCAACGGAATTTTAGTATACTTTTTAAAACACTAAACATGGTTGTATGACCATTTAGTTTAACAAAGTCATAGATTTGAATCTGCAGAACTGGCTATATATATATATATATTTACTGTGTCGCTTAAGAAAGCCTGTAGCTCACTTTAGGTACTAAATGATTCTTCAGTTTGTTCTGGAAAGATAATACATTATGCATTAAAAAATAAAATACACCAGATAGCAAATGAAACTGTGTACTAACCAGGATTAGATTCTTGTGGCAAATCATTCTCATCGCCCGGGAGAGCAGGTTCTCTAAATGAAATCCACAACCATAGCAAATAAAACAACCATGCCACCGACATAACCCAACCAGGCAGCGTATTCTGATTGATGGTGAGCTTGTAAAATTTGGAATTAATTTGTAGTAAACCCGCAAGTGCAGGGCCACATGCCATTCCAAGAGCACTGGCACTAACAAATCCTGCTGAAGCCTGCATTCTGATTTTAAGTGGTACACAATCACTAATATAGCGACGATTTACTGCTCTAGCAGACCCTAATCTGCAGTAAAGATGAAAGCGGGGGTAAGAGAATTAGATAAAATTGAGTTTGAGTTATTAGTTTCAAATAGGTGTGATGAGTGCGGCAGCTGAACGCAAGCAGTGCATTTAGGTAATCACTCGAGACATATTTCTAATATAAATGAAAACATAATAAAAAGACTAGCACTCGTTTTGGGTCCTGCATAAGTTCTAGTAAGTAGCTGATCAGTTAACCTTGCTAGAGTCAGAAATCGCATCATAAATCTATTCTGTCTGGTCGAGTAACTAATAACCTAACGCAGTCGTATCTACTTTAGAAATAAGTCAGTAGATCAAATCAGACACACCTTTGTGGTACAGTCGGTGTCTAAAAGAATTAAAGATGGAATTTCATCAGCTCTTAGTTATCATGCGAATAACATGGAAGATTATTTCTTCTCAGGCTATCTTCTAGTTATGCGCATAAAGCAAGTAATGCTACGCGGTATAGACAGTTAATTCTGCTGTGGCATTTTCTTGAGCACTGATATGAATATAAAATCTAAAAACACACACACAGAAGCATGTTTATAACAACAGCATGATCTATCACTTATAAATAAAAGCAAAAAAAATACACCAAGCTATGTGGACCTGAGACATAAGATGTGTAATAATCAGCAAGTAGATTTAACCAACAGGATGTAATATCTCTGAATATTTAAATTATCTACCAAATAGCGACAAATCAGTACATACAACAACGCTGAACTAATCCTATGCTAAAGACTGTGATAAACATTATACAACAGAGAGCATTCTCTGTGTACCAGTCTGTAGCCAATTCTGCATGCATGCACATACTAGTGTTAGTGTATGATTGTGATTTGTGGGTGTGTGGGGGGAGAGGGGGAGGGAGAGAGCGAGAGGGGGGGCAGAGATGTCAAAGAGAGAGGGAGGGAGGGACAGAGGGAGAGGGGGGAGAGAGAGAGGGAGGGAGAGAGGGAGGGAGGAAGAGAGAGGGAGGGAGGGAGGGAGGGAGAGAGAGGGAGGGAGGGAGAGAGAGAGAGAGAGAGAGATTTACCCGCAAAATACCCGACCAAGTAAAAGAATTGCTATTGAGTTGAAGTCATAAGCAAGTGCATACATAGCATTTCCCACAAAAAGAACAATGCTACTGAACACAAGGGGTCTGAAGTACGATTTGTTAGACCAGGCACTGAAATAAACTGATGAAAAGACTTGTGCAACAGCCATTGCACCGATCACAATACCGCAGACTGTTGATGCAGCACCCAAGCTCATTGAGTAGTCATCTGCTGTTGGAACGATAATATATGTATTGACCATGTAGAGAAATGTGTTGGCCAGGTTCAGCAGAAGAGACATAAAATGGTATCTATCATCATCAATTTGTTCTTCGGAAGGAGTAGGTAACTCCTCTTGTTGCATAATAAGTGCATGCTGACCCAAGTATTCTAGAAAATTGGTTGAATGGTTCAAACGGTCTGCTGCCACTTTTATAGAGTCAATCACAGAATCCTGCATATTAATTTCCTTGTTAGCAGGAAATACAGCCACTTGCTTCCTGTTCAGTTAAAGAAAAAAATATGGGGGAAGTGGAAAAGAACCGAAGTTCACATAGAACCTGAAGGGGAAGAGTGGGCTCATCATATATAGATAAATAGCTCCCTTGACGATCCTGCAGATCCGAAAGATTGCGAGATATGGCTCCTACAACTGCACCTAGCCCCTGCGAGTTTTACTGACTTTGAGAGTTTACTCTTACTTGTTTATTTTCAAAAAACCACAGGCCACAAATATCTTATATAGCCGTCAAAAATATAAAGAAGTAATGCAGAGAATACAATAAGAAGATGAGTGTCTGAATATACAAAGATAGCTAAATGTCTAAACAAGTCTACTAGAAAGAACCACCAAGGAGCACAAAAATTGAGTTGATTACCACGTGCTTGAACACTTGTTGAAGCTGCGAATAAGGATGATTTGCACGAGTTTTGACATAATAATTGGTGAATTTATAGCCAAAACGTTTATCAAACTTCTTGAGGATCTTACGCAGACCAATAGCATTTATCTCTATAAAAAATAGAAGCTTTAAGAGATCCCTCCCCACATCCCTGTAACCTTCTCGGAGTTCACATATCTTGGATATATCTGGTTGTTCTTGAAGAGCTTCCTGCTGCTCTCCGAGTGCAGCGATCCGACTTGCAAGTAACCCTTGTTGTTCCAATAGGAAAAGTACAATCTTTTCAATCTACATTGAAATAACCAAAAAAAAATGGAATTTTTCTTATACACAATACATGCACTAACAGAAAACTATAAACAATTATAAGGTAAAGCTTAGAGATCATTTTACACTGATATTACACCCCAAGTCTGTGAATCCAAATTTCTAATATGTTCCAAGTGTATCATTAAAAACAGACTCGTACATGGACAGAAAGCTTGAATGTACCCAATAACAAACTTTTATTTGGAGCTTTGCATATATACAAAAATCATCATTGACCCAAAATAATACCAACTTTCGGAAAATATTAAATATCAACAAGAAATTTTTCTCCAGGCGATTTTTCTGAATGATAGTTCCACTATCTGCTAGATAAATGTTTTTGATACTTGTCTTCCTAATAAGACTTCCAATTTTGAAATTTATATGTGGGAAATTACTGAATCAGTTACAAAGAAGTTGCCATGACATGGGAGAGTAATCTTATCACTATACCTGTTCATCCAGCATTTTTGAGAAATCCTTAAGCACATGTCTGCGATCAAGTGATGCGACTTCAATCTGGCGGGCATATTGTTTGACTTTTTTCTTCATCAATTTGTAGTTGATGTAGTATCTGAAATGTACTGAATGTGTCACAGATTCAACTTAAAAATGTATAAATACCAAGTATGTATGAGACTAAACTTAGAACCTATAGCATCACAAGTAGACAGTACATCTCCAGCCACTAGGTTTTGTTATTCTCCCAAAAAGAACAACTATACGACCATCAAACAAAAACCTCTTTACAAAAGTATATTATTGAAAGCTTTATTTTCTTGATCCATACAAAAAATCAATGTCTCAAACAAAATGCAAGCCTCACACGGGTGAATTTACATTAAACATACCCTTGCCATTCTTGAATTTGTCTATCCTTCAACTTTTTCCCAAAAGCGACCATCTCTCACTGCATCAACAAAACCATGAAAACAATAAGGAAAATTTAATTCCTCCCAGAGCAGAGTCACCTAAAATTATGTGATAGGGAATTATACTTTAAATGAAAAGGAAAGTAGAAAATCACAGGCTGGTTCAGATTGAGAATAAAAATTCATGTGGCTCTTTTGGTTGTCAGGACAACTTTCAGCTAAGTTTTACCCCAAGAATTTTAAGTGGCAAATAAGTCGCAGCACTTTATTAATCACATCAACTAATTCTCGTAACTCTTACGAATTGACAATTCTTTTTACTCAAGAATCATTATTATCATTATAGGGGGTATGAATTACTAACAAGAATGAAAAGTGGAAAAATGGGAACATGAATGATTCGGTATCCTACACAGGTCTGTGAGAAATGAGATTCCCATTGCCATCAATCAAACCCAAACAATAACAATCTGATTCCCGGATAAAAGTAGCATGAATATTGTTTCAAAAAAAAGGTAGCATGAATATATGGCAACTAGTCAATATAATCAAGAGACAGTATATACTCTAATTTTGTAATAGAACATCAAATCTGACAAGTAGTATTATTGAAGAAAAACAGCAAAAGTGTGCTTTTTTCTACCAAATAATTAACCAATCACTGTACATAAAGACTAAAGTTTTTCCCACATTTTAGTTAATGCAAAAAATAATGAAAATTCACTTTCCACTTTTTACACAAACACAAAACATTCCATGACCTCAAAAGACCTCACCTTTAAACCACACACATATAGAGATAGAAATTTACTATTCTAGAACCAAAAAGTAGAACTTAAAATTAAGAACAAGTACTAATGACTTATCATTCAATACAAACAGAAAGCAAATATACCTGCAAATACTTTGTGTGTGTGTGTGTCAACTGACAATGAGCAAAAGAAGGCAATACCTTTAGTATGTGTGGTAAGTTAGATGAGCATCAACAAACAGAGAGAGTGTTCAAGCAGGTGCAGTAGCTTCAACAAGTGCAAGCTAAGAGATTCAAGATTCAAAAATCATTATCAAGATTAATAAACAAATATTAAGATGATATGAATTGCCAAGACAGCAGGAAATGATAATTTAGAATAATATATAATAATCAAGGGTAGAGAATCTCCGTTTGTAAATTACACCACACGGAGAGAGAGAGAGAGAGTCCCCAGTTGGTAAATTACACACAGGGAGAGAGAGAGAGAGAGAGAGAGAGAGAGAGAGAGAGAGAGATTTTGTAAAGTTTACCCAGCAGTACTCCCCGCCTTAGATATGGCCTTTGGTCCTGATATTTGGTTTCTTATGAGGCCCTCTAATCCCGCTTTTCACACGTACAGCTACGCTGATATAGCCATTTGTATGTGTCCACAACACAAACCCATATGTTATTATTATGTGGACACTACTAGTACTAGCAAATCTAATCAACCTCGTTCTCTTCCCGCATATTCCCCGGTACAGGTAATTACTGATTTGATTAGAAAAAGTTGAATTTATTATTAAAATATACTATTTATTCATGTAATTGCCCTAATCATGAATTTAGGGACATTTTTATCTTATTTAAATCATTATATCTATGGGATAAGATATCTTGATACAATTAGATTAAAGAGTGGTTTGTCTAATCGGATTATTCTTTTCAATGAGGGTCGGCCTCCGTTTTCACATCTAGGGTTTTAATCACCTCTTCTCTTCTCCATCTACAATTCCCTTTCATTATTTAATCATTTTCACTCTTCACTCTTCTCTTTTATTTTATTATTTTTTCAAAATTTCGAATAAACATCTTTTATGTGTGTGATTTAATCCTTTTTGGGTGAGATCTTTCTTGTACCTTGTTATCAAGGTTGTCCCAAATTTTTTTGGGTGTCAGTATGTTTTGTTTAAAGTATTTTTGTTTGTTGGTGTTGGTTCCGCTGGAAAGGATTTATATGATTTTTTGGCAGATCTGGATTTCTTGTATCGAAACTGAGATGGTGAATATCACAAGTGCTTACTTTTCACAACACAAGATTGTTCATAGTTTGAGGGCATTTGTTCCTCCGGTTTTAGTTGATGTAACTAAAAATTCTGAATATTGGGCTACATGTGGCATTAATGTGATGGTATTGTGATGCTGCTATCAGGGTTGGTGTTGGGTGGATTGCTGGGAAAGTTATTATAAGTCTTTTTATTTTAAAGAATATTATTCTATTTGTTAAGCAATCTGAAAACAAGACGACTACTTGTTTAGTTCGTTTATTTGTTTTCCAACCAGGTTGTATTATCAGTTCGGAGGTCTGTTCTGACTGTTTTTCAGTATTTTAATGAATGCATTCTATTTTGTTTGTAAAAAAAAGAGTGGTTTGTCTGCTGATAAGTGGATTTTATATCCACTTGGAACGCTTTATTACAAGCTTAAATTGGTGTTTTGGACTCAAGTTGTTGGTATTTTGATGTATTTTTGTGTTATTGCATTTCATGTATCAGTTATATGAAGAAAAGAGCTTTGAAAGGAAATATGATAAAAAGTGATCAGATTTTGGAAGCCAAGGCCATTGTCAAGTTGTAGAAAATCTTGTTAGTTTCGCGTGGGCAGTTGAATCGCCTAATTCTGACGAGTAGAATTGAAGTTATGGCCAAAACAAGATTCATCAGAATTTTTTCCAGACAGTAGCTGAGCGGCCGCTCAGGAGAGCTGAGCGGCCGCTCAGGGCGCGGCTGGTCGCTGATTTCGCTGAAAAAGCCTTTTTGAGTGGAATTTGACGATTTTAAGGGTCCAGGTCCACTAGGGGCGTATATATACTTAAAAAAAAGGGTTTTCATCATCCGGGAAGATTGGGATACCAAGGAGAAGACCTAGAAGCACAGAACAACTCCGAAAAAGAAGATCTTGTTTTCAACTTGTGATTCTTTGAATTAGTTGTAACTTTGAATGCTCGTTTTCGTTCTTGTTGAACCTAGATCTCATTTATTCGTACTGTGATTATTATTTAGTTTATTAAGACCTTGTTTTATACCATACTTTTATATGAACCCATGGTGACGATGAGTTCTATTATGGGCTAATTGTTATCATGGGATTCTAGCGGATTTACTTATGGATTTCAATAATTAATTTGTTTTGATATCTCGGTGTGTGGTGATTGATTGTTATCCTAGTATTGGTTGTGCTTATTCGTCTTATGTGCGTAGCTAACATATAAGATAGCGTGTTAATCTCTATTGAAGCGATATTGAATATAGAGGTTTAGAACATGCCATGCTAGCATAGGTTCATGTATTGTATGCATGATTAGTGGGTAACTCTAGCCATTTTACTTGCCCTATGTGATCATTGTGGATAACTTGTGCTTAAACCGCTATGTTGTCAAATTCTATAGACATATAGGGTCTCAATATAATTGGCGCCTATTCAGCTTCTATCTATTTTGTGGATGTCTGGTAAAATGGTACTCGTGCAACGAAAGTTGGCGTTTATCAGTTTCGTGTTATCTGATTAGTGTCATCACCATCACATGCTAAGGTTAAAAACAATAAGGCTATTGAATGAAGTAGTAATGAAGAATCTCATGTTTGTCATATATAGTAATTCGACCTCAATTCTCTTAGTTAATGTTATTCAATATAATCTCGTAGTTTAATAAAAACCCAATTTGTTATTTGTCTTAGCATTGAGCGATAACCATACATTGTTGCATAGGTGCATAAATTGAACTTAACCTAAACCAGTCTCTGTGGGAACGAATCTGATTTATATCTTATACTACTTGCGAACGCGTATACTTGCGTGTATTTTAGTGCGTGTTTTCGCCCTAACAAGTTTTTGGCGCCGCTGCCGGGGACTAGGTGTTAATTTTTAGTTTATGTGCTTGTCATCAGTGGTCGTTAAAGTTCACTGACTCAGATTCTTTTACTTTCACGGTTTATTTGTTTGTGTTTCAGGTACTCATTACAATGGGAGATCCAGCAGCATGAACGAGAGCCTTGATGGATTTTTCTCAACCCAAGATCAATGACATCCAATCTAGCATTGTCCGGCCAGCTATCACAACTAATACCTTTGAGATCAAGCCTGACATAATTCAATGGGTGCAGAATTCAATCCAGTTTGGGGGTTCTCCAACTGAAGATCCCAATATGTACATTAGGGATTTCATTGAGATCTGCGACACCTTCAAGTTCAACGGTGTTTCTGAAGATACTGTGAAGATGAGACTGTTCCCATTCTCTCTGAGGGACAAGGCTAAGAGCTGGTTACACTCTCTACCAGCTGGTTCGATTACTACTTGGGAAGATCTTGCTCAAAAGTTTCTCACTAAATTATTCCCTATGGCGAAGACAACTGCAATCAGAAACGCTATTACTCAATTTGCGCAGCAATCGGGAGAATCGCTAAGTGAAGCTTGGGAGCGCTACAAGGAGATGCTTAGGAAGTGTCCTCATCATGGAATTCCTGATTGGATGATCATCACTTATTTTTATAATGGGTTGGGAGCACAGTCCAGACCCATGCTCGATGCAGCATCAGGTGGAGCCTTATGGGCGAAGAGCTATAAGGAAGCTTATGATCTAATTGAACTGATGGCTGCTAATGAATATCAGTATCCAACCCAGAGATTTCCACAGGGCAAGGTAGCAGGAGTTCTTGAAGTGTATACAACTACGGCTATCACTGCTCAACTGAAGGCGTTGTCTATGAAGATCGATTCTCTGGCTAACTATGGTGTTAAGCAGATAATTAGTGTTTGTGAGTTGTGTGCAGGTCCGCATGTGACAGAGCAATGCGTTATATCTAGTGACTCAGCTCAGTTTGTGAGCAACTTTCAGAGATCGCAACAACCAGTTCCAGATACTTATCATCCTGACAACTGGAATCATCCTAACTTCAGCTGGAGCAACAATCAGAATGCGATGCAACAGCCGTTCCAGCAGTTTGGAGCAAAACAATTCAACCCTCCTGGTTTTCAGCAATAATTTGCACCAACACAACAACTCCAACTTCAACAACAAACTCATGATGCAGGTCTATCTTCAAATGAAAATTCTGAATTGGAGGAGTTGAGGCTTATGTGCAAAAACCAGGCTCTTATATGCCAAAGCCAGGCTATTTTTATCAAGACTCTGGAGAACCAGATAGGGAAAATTGCTAATGCCTTATTAAATCGACCACCAGGAACGCTTCCTAGTGATACAGAAATAAATCCAGGCAAGAGGGAAGTTGAAGAACAGGTGAACACCATCACCTTAAGGTCTGGAAAGTTCGCAAGCCCCCAAGTTCAGCAAGACGAAGAGCCTAAAAAATCTCAAGTTTCAGAAAATGCAGTTGTGGTTGAAGAAGAAGTGTAGAAGGAAGCAGAGGTGGAACCAAGGAAGACTACTGTGGAACACACTCCTCCTGAGGGTAATACAGGGGAGAAACAGATCTATCCTCCACCTCCTTTTCCAAAGAGGCTGTAGAAGAAAAAGATGGATAAGCAGTTTGAGAAGTTTTTGGAGGTGTTCAAGAAACTTCATATCAATATACCTTTCACTGAAGCTCTTAAACAGATGCCTAGCTATGTGAGGTTTATGAAAGGTATTCTCTCTCGAAAAGTGAAGCTCGATGACTTGGAGACCATTGCTCTAACGGAAGAATACAGTGCTGTGCTGCAACAGAAGTTGCCTCCGAAGCTTAAAGATCCTGGAAGCTTCACTATTCCTTGCACCATCGGAAACTTGTCATTCGACAAGTGTTTATGTGATTTAGGAGCTAGCATCAATCTGATGCCCTTGTCTATCTTCAAGAAGCTTGGTCTGCCTGATCGGAAACCAACATACATGTCATTGCAACTAGCTGACCGTTCCATCGCTTAGCCATGAGGGTATAGTGGAGGATATTTTGGTCAAGGTGGATAAACTCTTCTTCCCTGCTGACTTTGTAATTCTTGATTTCGAGGAAGATAAGAAGATTCCCATTATCTTGGGAAGACCATTCTTGGCTACACGCCGAACTATGATTGATGTGCAAAAAGGAGAGCTTTCGATGAAGGTTTATGATCAAAAGGTCACTTTTAATGTGTTCAAGGAAATAAAGTTACCCATAGCTAAAGAGGAGTGCTTTAAAGTAGAGCAAATGCAGGTTTTGAATGCACCTCCGTGGAAGAGGAAGTTGGATTTGCCATTCGATTCTCTTGGGTTAGTAGAGCTGAAATTTTCTCAAGACCGTCTCGAGCCGTCTATTGAAGATGTTTCCATACTTGAGCTTCACCCACTACCAAACCACTTGAGTTATTCATTCTTAGGTGCACCCCATGATAAGGGGTTGGGATATATTTTTGATGATGTAAATAGTGGCTGAACGGATATTCCAATGCCTACAGAGGGTTCTTCTCATGTGCAGCAGGTAGTTGATAAGACTGGTGTTGGTGATGAGCAGTACAAGCGAGTGACTAGGCGTATGGAGGCCATCCACGACATTCACCATCATTTTGCTGAAGATTTGACACACGCTTTCGGTACTGTTGTCCGAGACACTAGTGGTGAGGTTGATTGGCAACCTGATCCTCCACCCGATGAGGGTGACTCTCCCGCTAATTAGGTATGCCTGAAATCCTTATTATTACCTTCAATGAGGACATTGAAAATTTTAAGTTTGGGGGTGATAATGTAAGGATTAGTAGTGTGTGTGTCCATATAGATTCATATAGATTCATATTACATGTTTAGTTGTAGTTCATTCATATAGTTGCATTTGCATGCATATTTGGCATGATCCCTTAAGATGAACTATGATATTTGATAAGTTGATGTTGATATGAGTGTAGTGACGACGAATAGAGGGATGTTTAAGTCCTAATGAATTGATTTGCATGCCAGAAACAAATATTTTCACAAAGTCTTATAGGGTTGCTTTTGATCTAGATCATGATCATACTTGTTTTTTGTTGAGATTTAATCACTTGGTTATATTTAGAATTTGTGATATTCTCGTAATGACGTAAAAACACTGATTTTTTTATCTGGAGAAAAACTTGGATTTTATTGCTAGTTGTTGTAAGGCTAGGCGTCAAATGGCTAGTAGTCGGCTCATATTTTTATGAGTAGTCTAGGGTTGAATGAGATGGAGCGAAACACACTCATTCAGAAATTATTGGAAAAAAAAGAAAAAAAAAAGAGAAAAAAAAGAAGAAAGAAAAAAGTATGTGTTTATGCATAATTGATCAAGAGTGAGCTCTTTAATACTCGAGTTATTAAGTTCTAGGGGACTTTGTCCCTAGTGACCTTAGGCTTTTATAGTCTGGGATCCGCTAACCTAACGCTCGCTACATGGGTATTATTGTATAAGTCTGTTGGGACCTCATTCATTACACGATCAAATAAGCATCTTTGTTATGTGTTCAATAATAGTGTGAATCCTTGTATAACTCTAGTAGAAAGGAGGTGTTGTGAGTCATAATGTGTTTATTGTCTATTCTGTTTATAAACTTTTGATTGTTTCGATGATAGATAAGTTATGGTTATTGATCTAGTATCGAGAGTATATCTGTTAAGCATTCACACACGCACGTTTCTGGTTTGTGAGTTGGTTTGTGGGATTTATTCGAGCTCTATTTAAAGTCATTGCATTCTTAGAGGCATTGGCTTATTCATTTGGTTATGGTTATTCTGAGGGGATCGATTGCATTATCATTTAGTTGCATTCACGTAGTTGCATTCATGCATTAGGTTTGTTTTATAGTTTTGAGTCTGTTTATGCTTGAGGACAAGCATCGATTCAAGTTTGGGGGTGTGATAAGTGGATTTTATATCCACTTGGAACGCTTTATTACAAGCTTAAATTGGTATTTTGGACTCAAGTTGTTGGTATTTTGATGTGTTTTTGTGTTATTGCATTTCAGGTATCAGTTATATGAAGAAAAGATCTTTTAAAGGAAATATGATAAAAAGTGATCAGATTTGGAAGCCAAGGCCATTGTCAAGTTGTAGAGAATCTCGTTAGCTTCGTGTGAGCAGTTGAATCGCCTAATTTTGACGAGTAGAACTCAAGTTATGGCCAAAACAAGATTCATCAGAATTTTTTCCAGAAAGTAGCTGAGCGCCCGCTCAGAGAGCTGAGCGCCCGCTCAGGAGAGCTGAGCGGCCGCTCAGGGCGTGGCTGGTCGCTGATTTCACTGAAAAAGCCTTTTTTGAGTGGAATTTGACGATTTTAAGGGTCCAGGTCCACTAGGGGCGTATATATACTTAAAAAAAGGGTTTTCATCATCCAGGAAGATTGGGATACCAAGGAGAAGACCTAGAAGCACAGAACAACTCTGAAAAAGAAGATCCTGTTTTCAACTTGTGATTCTTTGAATTAGTTGTAACTTTGGATGTTCATTTTCGTTCTTGTTGAACCTAGATCTCGTTTATTCGTACTTTGATTATTATTTAGTTTATTAAGACCTTGTTTTATACCATACTTTCATATGAACCCATGGTGACGATGAGTTCTATTATGGGCTAATCGTTATCATGAGATTCTAGCGGATTTACTTATGGATTTTAATAATTAATTTGTTTTGATATCTTAGTGTGTGGTGATTGATTGATATCCTAGTATTGGTTGTGCTTATTCGTCTTATGTGCGTAGATAATATATAAGATAGCGTGTTAATCTCTATTGAAGCGACAGTGAATATAGAGGTTTAGAACTTGCCATGCTAGCATAGGTTCATGTATTGTATGCATGATTAGTGGGTAACTCTAGCCGTTTTACTTGCCCTATATGATCATTGTGGATAACTTGTGCTTAAACCGTTATATTGTCAAATTCTATAGACATATAGGGTCTTAATATAATTGGTGCCTATTCAGCTTCTATCTATTTTGTGGATGTCTGGTAGAATGGTACTCGTGCAACGAAAGTTGGCGTTTATCAGTTTCGTGTTATCTGATTTGTCATCACCATCACATGCTAAGGTTAAAAACAATAAGGCTATTGAATGAAGTAGTAATGAATTTAGAATCCCATGTTTGTCATATATAGTAATTCGACCTCAATTCTCTTAGTTAATGTTATTCAGTATAATCTCTTAGTTTAATAAAAACCCAATTTGTTATTTGTCTTAGCATTGAGCGATAACCATACATTGTTGCATAGGTGCATAAATTGAACTTAACCTAAACCAGTCTCTGTGGGAACGAATCTGATTTATATCTTATACTACTTGCGAACGCGTATACTTGCGTGTATTTTAGCGCGTGTTTTCGCCCTAACATCTGCCGCTACGGTTAAACCTCTTTAAAATAATAGGGTCGGGACCGAGAAAAATATTATTTTAGCGATTTTATTACTTTATTGACATTAAAAATATACTGTGTTTATTATGTTGGCACCGGAAAAAAATATTATTTTAACGAGGTTATTTCTTTAACGATTATTAATTAATCGAGGTTCAACTGTACTTATAATTTTTTAAAATTTGTGCCACTAATAATTAAAACAAAAAAGTCCAATATATACCCAATAAAGGATTTTTTTATCGCATTTTGAATTAAAAATATTTAAAATAATATCGTTAAAAAAGACCTTTCCTTTCTGAACTAAACCGCTATAAAAAATAAAAATAAGTGAAATTCTTTATTATGCATTTTTAACTTTTTGTTATTTTTATGGCGATGCATAGCAAACTTGCGTTTATAAAATGTTAGATATATTTGTGATGTCATGTCTAATCTGATTTGTTTAGTTTCAAGACTTATTATCAGAATATCATAACTTAACTGGAAATTAGAACTTACGGAAGACAGGAAGTTATCAGAACTTAAGGCGTCAGAACTTATATAAGAACTTAAGTGCGGATACACTTCAGGGATGAAAATCGGCTGATTTACAGGAGAGGATCTGGATTAAACAAAAGAAGATATGCTTTGAGAGTTGGACAACTAAAGGACTACAGAAGATAATATATGATTGATATATTTTAGGAAGAGATATATTTCATATCAATTAGAAGATATCTTGTAACTGTGAACTATATAAACATAGATTAGGGTTTACACTATAAGTGTTATCATTCTCGAGAATATTATTTATTGTAACCCTGGCAGCTCTTAGTGATATCATACATCACTGAGAGAGTAGATTAAACCTACTGTAACAGAGTTTGATATATTGAATAAACTTTTTTTCTGTTACATACTTGTGTTCATAATCAAATTGATGGTAGATACTATATTTAACCCCCTTCTATAGTATCATTGAGGCCTAACAAGTGGTATCAGAGCCAATCTGTTAAGCTTACAAACAGTTAAGATCCAAACAAACAATCAATCATGTCTGAACAAGCAAAAATACCAGACCCTCAAGAACCTGCAAAGGTTCAACCCATTCAAAACACCAGTAGATATGAAACCATCAGGGTTCCTATGCTCAGAGTGTCTGAGTACCCTATATGGAGTGTGAAGATGACCATGTTTCTGGAAGCTACAGATCCAGAATATTTAGACAGAATTAATGATGGTCCACACAAGCCCACAAAGCTTTATGTTGCAGTTGGGAATGAGCCACAGAGGATGATTCCCAAGGAAAAGAGAGAATACATCACTGAAGACATCTCTTCACTATGCAAGGATGCAAAAGTAAGACATTTGCTTCATAGTGCACTTGACAATGTCATGTCAAACAGGGTGATTGGATGCAAGACTGCAAAAGAAATATGGGATACATTGGAAGTGAGATGTCAAGGAACCAATGCCATAAAAAAGAACAGGAAGACAATACTAACATAGGAGTATGAGCACTTTGACTCAAAATCTGATGAGTCACTAATTGATACATATGACAGATTTACAAAGCTGTTGAATGATCTGTCACTAGTGGATAAGGAATATGACATAGAAGATTCAAATTTGAAATTTCTACTAGCTCTTCCTGAAAAGTGGGATTTGAAAGCTACTACAATAAGAGACAACTATGAACTTGCTGATATGTCTCTTGATGAAATCTATGGGATGCTCAAGACTCATGAACTTGAGATGGAGCAAAAAAAGAAGAGGCATGGAGGGAAGTCTAAGACAGTTGCTTTAAAGGATGAAGAAAAGCCAATTATTTCTAGGAAGGCAGAAGGAAAGGCTCTCATCATATAGTCTGATTCAGAGTCATCAGATTCTGATGATGATGATCCAGAACCTGAAAATTTATCTGAAGTGGATGTTGATGCAGAGATGATGCAACTGTGTGCTCTTATGGTGAAGTGTATCACAAAGATAGCCTACAAGAAATTCAGAAAGGGTAAGAAGTTTTCCAGGAAAGGTGGAAGTTCTGACAAGAGAGGGTTCAGAAATACTGAAGGAAAAAGAGGAAAGTCTGACAATAGGAGACAACTCAAATGTCAAATGCTACAATTATGGTGAAAGAGGCCACATCTCTCCTGATTGCAAGAAAGGAAAAGGTGATAAAGGCCAGAAACTTATCACAAAGAAGAAAAATTGGGCAGACACTTCAGAATCTGAAGAAGAGGTGAACCATGCCTTAATGGCAAATGCTGATAGCAGTTCTGATGCTGCTAAACTAGAGGTACCTCTATCAACTCTTGCTTTTGATACATATGATATTACTGAGTTGAGATTATTTCTGAAAAATATTTATATTAGCTATAGAGATCAGACTTTAGAGAATGAAAGATTAAAATCTGAAAATCTAAAGTACAAAAACAGAAATAGCTATCTTGAAGAAGAGTTAGTCAAGATGAACATTATTCAGACAGAGAGAGATAATATTGTGTATGTTAAGAATGAATTGCTTAAACATAATGATTATCTAAAAACTGAATTAGAAAAGGAAAGAGAAATCATCAGGACTTGGACTAACTCAGGCAGATCAACTCAGAATATTCTAAGTAGTGGAAACTGGAAAGAGGGGCCAGGTTATAAAGATAGTAAAATTGAGAAAGGGACTTTGCCAATTAAGCCAACTGCTATCAAACAGACTATAAAGCCAAAGGTAAATCCTGTTAAATTTGTTGTAAAAACTGTTGTGTCTGATTCTGAAAAGATGAAAGACTCTAAAACAGAAGTCAAAGAAAAGTCAACTTCTGACAAATTAAAACAGGATAAACCAGCTTTAGTAAACATTGGCTTAATGACAAAGAAGCAGCTTAAGTATAAGCTGAAAGATATTAAAAATGTGAACAAGGTAAAGGAAGCTAGGAAAAATAGGAATGGAAAGGAAGGTGTGAATAAAAGTAATAATTATATGCCTGTTCCTAATGCTCCTAGAAAGAAATTCTATAATTGTGGAAACTCTAACCATCTTGCTTCTTTTTGTAGGAAAAATAAAGATATAAACTCTTTACCTCCTAAATAAGGAGTTAAGAGTCAGCCTGTTAGGTTTAAACCACAAAATCCTTGTTTTCATTGTGGTAGTTTATGGCATTCTATTTATACTTGTAAGGAATATCATAGTTTGTACTATGATTATTATGAAATAAAACCTTCTTTAAAGAAAGTTAGTGTAATTCATTCTAGTGTAAATTCTGATGCAAAGTCTGATATAAAGTTTGATAAAAAGCATGTTAACATAAACTCTGAAACTAAATCTGCTGCAAATGATAACAAACTTAACAAGGCCAAAGGATCCAAGCAAGTCTGGGTCCTTAAAACTAACCAATAGTGGTCTTTATGATTGTAGGGTAACAGGAAAAATATCCTGGTTCTGGACAGTGGATGTTCAGGATATATGACTGGAAATAAAGCCCTGCTATCAGACTTTGTGGAGAAATCTGGCCCAGGAGTTTCTTATGGAGATGGCAACATGGGAAAGACTTTGGGATAAAGAAATATCAATCTTGGGAATATCATAATTGAAACAATAGCTCTTATCTCAGGACTTAAACACAATCTGCTAAGTATGAGTCAAATATGTGACAGAGGTTATCATGTGGATTTCTTTGAAGAACACTGTGAAGTTGTAAGTAATTCTACAGGCAAAGTGGTGCTAAAAGGTTACATACATGGTAACATATATGAAGCCAGACTTTCAACAAATTCTGATGGTTCTGCAATCTGTCGGTTAAGCAGAGCATCAATTGAAGAAAGCTGGAATTAGCACAAGAGACTCTCTCATTTAAATTTCAACAATATAAATGAGCTAGTAAAGAAAGATCTTGTGAGAGGACTGCCAAAATCAATATTTGCTCCTAATGGTCTTTGTGACTCATGTCAAAAGGCAAAACAAAGAAAATCTCCATTCAAGAGCAAAACTGAATCCACAATTCTTGAGCCTTATCACTTATTGCATCTTGATCTATTTAGTCCAGTCAATGTCATGTCTATTGCAAAGAAGAAATATGCTATGGTTATAGTGGATGAGTTCACAAGATACACTTGGGTGTATTTTTTGCACAAGAAGAATGAAACTGCATCTACTCTAACTGATCATGTCAGACAGCTAGATAAGTTAGTCAAAGATTTTTTTAAAATAATAAGAAGTGATAATGGCACTGAGTTCAAGAATTCAATCATGGAAGAGTTCTGGAAAGAGTAAGGAATAAAGCAGGAATTTTCTGTACCTAGAACTCCACAGCAAAATGGAGTTTTAGAAAGAAAGAACATGACTCTTATTGAAGCTGCATGAACTATGCTTGATGAAGCAAAGCTACCAACCTACTT
Organism: Apium graveolens; assembly: GCF_009905375.1. Taxonomy (NCBI): domain Eukaryota; kingdom Viridiplantae; phylum Streptophyta; class Magnoliopsida; order Apiales; family Apiaceae; genus Apium; species Apium graveolens. The sequence continues at coordinate 117,358,582 of NC_133652.1, forward strand.
TTGGGCTGAAACTGTGCAGACTGCTTGTTTTACATAGAATGATACACTCATAAACAAGTATGGAAAAACACCATATGAGATGGTGAAGAAAAAGAAGCCAAATCTAAAATACTTTCATGTATTTGGATGCAAGTGTTTTGTTCTTAAGACTCATCCTGAGCAGCTGTCAAAATTTGATCTAAAAGCTGATGAAGGAATTTTTGTTGGATATCCACTTTCCACAAAAGCCTTCAGAGTCTACAATTTAAGAACAAGGGTTGTCATGGAATCTATCAATGTATCTTTTGATGATAAAAAGATTACTGGACTTGAAGATTTCAATGATCATGATCAGCTGAGATTTGAAAATGAAGATGTAAATTCTGATTCTGTAAATTCTGATGACCTAAATCCTGATCCTGTAAGTTCTGATGGGTTAAATTCTGATGTCATTGAAACTGTGGTAACCGCTCCAAAGGAAAATGCACCTATTCAGGGGGAGCATGCTGATGATCATACCATATCTCAAGACTCTCAAGAAGCATCAAAACTAGTCACTGGCTCTTCAAGTTCTGATTCATCAAGTTCTGATGAGCCAAATTCTGACAATTCTGGAAACTCTAATTCTTCAATTCCTGAAGGATCCAACTCAAATTATAGAATCTCAGAGAGCATAATTTCATGGGGAGAGTCAAAAAATGTTGATGGAGACAGCATGAATCATGGGGGAGGATCCAATTCTAGAGATCAACTTCCATATACAAGGAAGTGGACTAAATCACACACACCTGACTTAATAATTGGAGATCCTGAAGTAGGTGTCAGAACTAGAACATCAACAACAAATGAATGTCTCTATCATTCCTTTCTATCTCAGACTGAACCAAAGAAAGTGGAAGAAGCTCTTCAAGATGCTGATTCGGTGCAAGCAATGCAAGAAGAGTTAAATGAATTTGAAAGAAATAAAGTCTGGACCCTAGTGCTAAGACCAAAGAACAGATCCATTGTTGGCACAAAATGGGTGTTCAGAAACAAAACTGACAATGATGGCATAATTACAAGAAACAAAGCAAGGCTGGTTGCTAAAGGTTACTCTCAACAGGAGGGTATTGATTATGATGAAACATATGCTCCAGTTGCTAGATTGGAAGCCATAAGAATCTTTTTGATTTATGCTACTCACAAGGGGTTTAAAGTCTTTCAAATGAATGTAAAGAGTGCATTTCTCAATGGAGAATTAGAGGAAGAGGTATATGTTGAACCACCTCCAGGATTTGTAGATCCAAAATTTCCTAATCATGTCTACAGACTTGATAAAGCACTCTATGGCCTAAAGCAAGCTCCAAGAGCATGATATGAAACTATGGCACAATTTCTTCTGGAAAGTGGATTTACCAGAGGAATAATTGATAAAACTCTGTTCTATATCAACCATGGCAAGGACTTACTTTTAGTCCAAATCTATGTTGATGATATCATTTTTGGTTCTACAAATGCCAAACTCTGTGAAAAGTTTTCAAAGTTAATGCAGTCAAGATATCAAATGAGTATGATGGGAGAACTTAACTATTTTCTGGGACTTCAAGTCAAGAAAACTGAAGAAGGTACTTTCATAAATCAATCCAAGTACACCAGAAATTTACTTAAGAAATTTGGAATGCAAGACAGTTCTACTGCATCAACTCCCATGGCCACTGCCACCAAGTTAGATAAAGATACTGGAGCATCAGTAGATATTACTAACTACAGAGGTATGATTGGCTCTTTACTCTATTTAACTGCAAGTAGACCTAATATCATGTATGCTACCTGTCTTTGTGCAAGATTTCAGGCTGATCCAAGAGAACCTCATCTAATAGTTATGAAAAGAATTTTCAAGTACCTCAAGGGTACAGCTGATCTAGGATTATGGTATCTTGGGAATCAGATTTTAAGCTAATAGGTTACTCAGATGCAGATTTTACAGGATGCAAAATAGACAGGAAAAACACTAGTGGAAGCTTCCAATTTCTTGGAGGCAGATTGGTTTCTTGGTTTAGCAAGAAACAGAAATCAATTTCCACATCAACTGCAGAAGCAGAATATATTATTGCAGGAAGCTGTTGTGCACAGATTTTTTAGATGTAGAATCAGTTACTGGACTATGGGTTAGAATTTTCTAAAATACCTATTTACTATGATAATCAAAGTGCTATTTCTATGACAGGAAATCCAGTTCAACACTCAATGACAAAGCACATCAGCATTAGGTACCATTTCATAAGGGAACATGTGATGAAAGGTACAGTGGAATTGCATTTTGTTCCAACAGATCAACAACTAGCAGATATCTTCACAAAACCACTATGTGAAACTACTACAAGACTGGTAAATGAACTTAGAATAGTTTCAGGTTCTTTCTCAAAATCAGTTTAGTTTTTGTTCTCATACATCAGACTTTATGATCAGCGTTTACAGATTTTCTTATCTCAATGTAATATATGCTTAAATTGTAACATATTAAACACTGCTTATTATCTGATGTGATTCTATAAACTCTAAAAGTGTTTTGAATGTTCTGTGACTATTCAATCCAATGAGGATTATCTTGTTAGATGCTGACTTAGTAGTCTTTAACACACTGTGTATCCCATGTTTGAACAAGTTATTTATGTGGAAATCAATAACACAAGCAAATTATGATTTTGATTTTAGTCAAATTTACTTCCTGTATCTTATTACTAAGTCACAAACTAGATTATTGCTTCTTATCTATCAAATTCTGATGTCAGTAAATCTTAAAGATGAACTACATGCTTGATAAGCCTCACTTATCTGAAGAAAATAAAAGAAAACAAATTGAAATCAGGTACTCCTTTAAGATCTAGAGTAAATATGTGAAAGGGAAGATCCAAGTGTATTGCTGGTATTAAGTAATATGCATTAGAAAAACAAATTAATTTTTCTTGGTGACTTTTAACATTCTCTTATTACTGGAGAAACATTCTCATAACAGCATTAATTCTGATGGCAGTTGTAACTCATTTACACTTAGAAGCCATTATCAAAAGAATTTCAAAAGATGCATAAAATAAGCGCAAAAAGTTGAGGTGGATTCTTGCATAACTTTATTCTCAGTAGACTTCACAATTCAAGAGAGATTTTAAGCATTTATCTTAGTTATGCCTTATTTCTAAGATATACTAAAGTTTATTAAGACTTTAATCTTTATCTGATCATTTGCATATACACACACTATCACTCCATATGAATGATGAAAATTACTGTGGTGATTAAGTTGTTTATGATAAACAGTTAAGTATTATTTGCATAAATTCTGAGGACAAGTTCTGATTTTGTTCTGATGATTAAACTTTGAAGAAACCAGTCAGTATTTGTGTGAAGAAACACAAAAACAGTCATTCACCTTTTTGAGTACAGAAGCCATGTTCTGATGATCGTTAAATTCTGATAATAGTCAAGTTCCGATGCAAATCCTGATGCTTACGTGGCATTATTTATTTACTTGACTTATTTTTGATATTTACTGTAATGGTCATATTTTCAGAAAATACTTAAGTGAGAAAAAAACATTGCTAATCTTTTGGTTAATGGGAAACGTATTTGTTTTGACAACTGCATGTGCACAATTATTACTGCATATTTACCGTGCCCACTAATAATGTTTTGACTGATTACATGCTGCCATGTGTCAAATGTCGATTCTGCTTCAGAAATTAGCCGTTGTAATTAGTGGAGAGAATATGTATACGAGAGATAAAAGATTTTACAATCTTTTACCTAATTTCTGACTCTTTTCTAATATCTCTTATTTTCTCTCACTCTCTTTTATCTTCAGACGCTACTTTCTTACAGGCATTTTATCAAACACTTTTTACACACACATTATTTCACTTAATTTCTCACAGAAATGGCACCAGAGGACGTTATCTTTAATGGAGCCAAGTTCGTCCCCAACAACTATATGGCTATTCTCAGCAAAGACGATGCTCCTTCAGATCTTCACTTCATTCAAGATTTTCTTGCTCGCAGTGAGATTGGGTATGCTTTGACCCAACCACAAGCACTCTCAGGAACATAAATACTAGAGTTTTGGAGGTCTGGAGTCTGTAATGATGGTGGTGCAGATGGGTCTCCAAGCATCATTTTCACAACCGGGGAAGATGAGCACCTGGTTACCTTGTCTACTGTTCGACAAGCTCTGCATTTGCCATAAAATTGTACTTTTAATGATCAGATTGGGGATCCACTTCTACAGAGCATGATGGCCAATCTTGGTTATGAGAAAAGTTTGTCCAAGCTGGGACAACTGAAGAGGCCCTACATCAGAAGGGAGTGGAGCTTATTTTTTAATTGCATCACCAGAGCCTTTGCCAACAAATGCTCCAATTTTGATGCTATTCCAATTCTGAGCCAACAAATAGGGTATGCACTTCTTAATCAAACTCATTTTGATTATGCTACTGCTATTTTGGGTTTTATTGGGGATAGGTTGAAAGAGGACCCAAATACTGTTTACTTTGCTAGGTTCTGTCAGCTTATTTATAGTTTTTGTTGTTCTGATAAGCCCCAAGCCTTTAGTGACTTGATTCAACCTTTTAAACTTCAGAAAAGGGCATTCACATACTTGTTATCTGCTGATAATAAGAAATACATACTAAGACCTCTTCAAATTCCTCAATCTGTAAAACAATTGTTAGTAAATTCTGATCCTCATACATACACAACTATATATCCTGATGTTGCACCTACACAGCCTACTACTTCTCAACCTCCACCAATCCAGCCTTCCAATACTCAACCACATCCTACTATCAGAACCTACTATCAACCAGCACAATCCTCTCAACCACAACCATCAGCACCTACTATCAGAACCTCACCTCTCAAATCAAAAACTAAACCAACCTCTGGTACTTCTCAAAAGGTGCTAGTTGTAAAATCTAACACATCCTCTAGGCCCAAAACCAAAAGAACTATCTCTGTGCCTAAATCTCCACCAAAGAGAAGAAGAAGGATGATTTTGAGAGATGAATCTGATGATGATGAACAAGTCTAGGTTCTTGTATCAGAACCTGTGACATTAGAAGCGGAAGAGGTAACTCTTCAGAAGGAGAATGAAGTTGAGGGTTCTGGGATTTTGAAAAGGAAAAGATCTTCAAATTCTGATACAGATCATATCACTCCACCATCTAGAAGATCAAGGAAGACTAGAGCAGGTGTGCATATTGCACAAATTCAATTTGAGGATGCTGAAGATGCTGAGGAAGGGGATCAGGAATCTCTGATCTCATTAGAACCTACAGTCATTGAAGCTTTGACAGCTCCACCTCAACCTGAAGACATTGTTCAAGACACAGTGATCACACCTCCTATCTCTCCATTCAAAGAAACTGCTTCAGTTGGAGATTCAGGGTTAAGTCCTAAAACTGATATTCACAGGTTGAATATTCCAATTGTTTTGTATCTGGAAGCACCACCAGTAAAAGAGTCAACTCCACCTGCTTCTCCAATACTAAATGCTGAAATTCCTACTACACCAATTTTGGATTTGGAACCTGAAGATCAGAATTTGGAAACAGAAGCTCCAGAATCTCCTTCAGTTACACACACTATGGTGTTATTAGAAGATGATGAGATTTTATCAGATTCTGGAGACAATGCTCCGGCAAGTGCTCCAGTAAATGCTCCAATTCTTGGCAAGGAGGCCCTGCTTAAATTTAATGAAGAAGATGCTCCTGTTCCATGGGAGGAAACCTTTATATGAGTTGAATGGACAAAGAAGTGGAATGAAACTGACTTCATTCCCAGCTCAACTATTTAGTCAGAACATGTTTCAAAAGCTGATGAGTTGCTGATAAATTTTGACTTCAAAACACAACTTAAAGTCATTGCTCTCAGTACTAAAAATCTTCAAGGTCTACACTCCAAGACTCATGAAAAGGTTGATAAACTTCAGGAAGCAACTGATAAGCTAGACCTGATGCTCAAACTAGACAAGAATAGGTTTATCAGACCAATTCAAGAAAAAGTGGAAGCTATTGAGCAAGTTCAAATCAAGCAGCAGGCCCAAGTAGATAAGGTATTGCAGAATCAAGCCTCTCAACAAACACAGCTCAATGAAATCCAATCTTCAGTGGAACTCCTTCTTTCACTACTCCTGACAGATGATGCCAAAAAGGGGGAGAAGGTAGTTAAGTCCAAATGCTCACCAATCAAGACACTGAAGAAAAAGGATGATCATGGTGATGACCAGGGAAACTCTGATAAGAGTAGAGGTCACAGTCAAGGAGATCAATTGAGCAGGATTCCTTCTCAACAGACAGGTTCTCATCAGAGATTGTCTGGTTCTACTCAAAGGAGGGATAAGGAAGGAAAGAAGCCTACAAATCAGGATGTTCCCTTGTTGATCACAAATTCTGATGATCAAGTTCTGACAATTACTTCTGATGTAATGATTCAAGCTGGAAGCCAAGATTCACAGAATTTTTTGCAGACTGAAATTCAAGGGAAAGAAAACAACATTCTTTTACAAGGATCCCAAAATTCAAACTATTGATGAAGAACTGGCCAAAAGACTATTCCTTAAGGATAATCTAGGAGTGGATTTAGAGGAATTAAGAGAAGAAGAAGCTAAATTTGCTGCTGAGAAGAGCAAACCAAAGTCAAAAGTTTATGATGCTAAAAAGTCACCAAGGCAAAAAAAGAGGATTGTGATAAAGAAAGATTTGCCACAGAGATTCCTAGATCAAGTACTAGATCTCAAACTACTACTGATTCCAAATACAAGGGAAAATGAAAAGTTGGGGAGACAGTCAAGAAGCAGAAAATGAAGATTCCTCGAATTCTGATGGATCCTGTATGCAAGATGGTTCAAGTCTTTGATGATACTGCTGCTGAAGATGAAACAGTTGAAACTCTGAAGAGAAAGAAGATGAGAGAAGAATATAAGACAACCTCTGACATAGCTCAAGTTTTTCAGAGTGAAGATATTTCAGAACAGCAAGCTACAGATGAAACTGCAAATCTTGACAGATTCATCAAGACATCAAACTCTGACACTGCTCAAGTTGACATAGACAGCTTAACACTTGATTAGAAAAAGAAGCTGCTATGGAATAAAGCTACTCCAGTGGAACCTAAGACCAATCTAATGTTGAATCAACTTGTAACATTTGGGTTAAAAGCCAAGCAAGCTAGAGACAAGTCTGGATTAGGTTCTGACAAAGAAAAGATACAAACAGGAGTAGAAGTTACTCTCAGAGATCCTTTCATTTTGACAGACAAACGATATGAAGAAATTAAACAAAAGCACCTTGACAAAGTGCTGTCTGCTCAAATTGTCATGGATACTCCTGATGAAGATGAAGTAAAAGAGAAATTGATCATGTTTCTCAATGATGGAAGAACTTACAGATTAGCAGATTCTGATATGCTAAAGAAGTATGTCAAAGAGCTTCAACATATTCACTACCTTCTGGAAGTAAAATCTGATTTTACAAGAAGATGGTCAGATTACATTTTGAAGGTTATAAGGGATCTTCTCAGAATTTCTGGTACAAAAGCTTCTGAATACATTACAAAAGTCACTAAGGATGATGGAAGAGAAATTTCTATGAGGAAGAATTCTGCCAAGGTAGAAGTAAATCTGAAAGGAAGATGCTTATGCTACAATGAAGACTCTTCACATTCTAGAGTTATCAGACTTGGAGATGGTGATAATGAAGATAAAGAACTGATGCAAGTTAAAGCACAGTTAGTTGAAGTTCTGAGGAATGATGAGGACAAGCTGGTAACAGACTTTACAAGGAATCACTTTGGATTCAGATTGATCCAGTGATATTGGTAAAACTACATGTACTGTAAGTTGTATTTAGCTGTTTAAAATAATATCTCATTACATTTGTACTTAAATGTTTTTGACATCATCAAATCTATTAACTTGTATATTTTTCATAATTTACAAGTTGGGGGAGATTGTTAGATATATTTGTGATGTCATGTCTAATCTGATTTGTTTAGTTTCAGAACTTATTATCAGAATATCAGAACTTAACTGGAAATCAAAACTTACCGAAGACAGGAAGTTATCAGAACTTAAGGCGTCAGAACTTATATCAGAACTTAAGTGTGGATACACTTCAGGGATGAAAAGCGGCTGATTTACAGGAGAGGATCTGGATTAAACAAAAGAAGATATGCTTTCAGAGTTGGACAGCTAAAGGACTACAGAAGATAATATTTGATTGATATATTTTAGGAAGAGATATATTTCATATCAATTAGAAGATATCTTGTAACTGTGTACTATATAAACACAGATTATGGTTTACACTATAAGTGTTATCATTCTCGAGAATATTATTTATTGTAACCCTAGCAGCTCTTAGTGATATCATACATCACTGAGAGAGTAGATTAAACCTACTGTAACAGAGTTTGATATATTGAATAAACTTTTTTTCTGTTACATACTTGTGTTCATAATCAAATTGATGGTAGATACTATATTTAACCCCCTTCTATAGTATCATTGAGGCCTAACATAAAAAAGTAAATATTTTCTATTTTGAAAATAATATTTTTTATTTATAAAAGTTCACCAATGATTCTTTTTATTTCTCTACTAAATTCTACCGATGTGATTGATTTGTTTTCACCATATTAGTTTTAGCCAATCCTATAGTGTTCGAAGCATCATGATGTTTACAAAACTTTCGTTTTCGAAAAGGTTGTGTTTGATAAGGTAATTCTCCACTAGAAGTAAAATGACCAAGCTGTCGTGTTGTCACTTTGTAACATGTTTTATGTCTCTTTCATCAAATTGTATGGTTGATATATGTTGAGTTGCATTTATGACACTTTATAATGCTCCATTAAATTTTGAATTGGTGTATTTGTGCTCAAGTTATTGGTGTTTTAATGTGTTTTCTAGTGTTTTTGCATTTCAGGCATTAATCTGGAATTCAGGTGAATTAACATTGATTTGATGTGAATAATGTGTTAGGATGGTGTCCAAGGAATAAAGGCTCGTGAAGACCAACTCATTGCAGGAAGAAAAGAAGGCAATTTCAGTTTTCAATAAGGTGGGTGCGCCCGCGCTACGCTAGCGCGCGCCCGCGCTACGCTAGCGCGCGCCCGCGCTACGCTAGCGCGCGCCCGCGCTACGCTAGCGCGCGCCCGCGCTACGCTAGCGCGCGCCCGCGCTACGCTAGCGCGTGCCCGCGCCAGAGAAACAGAATCTCAGCGCGTCTGCATTGGTGAAGCGCGCGGCCGCGCCAGGTCGGGATTCCAGATTCCTGTTTCAATTTGAAGACTATTTTTCTGGGCTTTTGGATTAATTGGGATGCTATTTAAAGACAACAAAAAAACATTTTTCATAACGGAGCTTAAGGAGAAGACGACAGGAAGACCTATAGCACAATTCAACAAAGGCAAATAAGATCTAGTTTATTCTTGTGAATCTTTGTTCTAAGTGTAATCTTGGATGCTCGTTTCTTGTTGTGTTGAATCTACTACTCTAGATTAAGTACTTTTTTTATTATTTATTTTATAAAGACTACATTTATTATACCATGCTTTTATCAGAACTCACGTTGATGATGAGTCCGATTATGGGCTAATCGTTATCGCGGGGTTCTAGCGGATTTATTTATAGATTTCTTTAGTTAATTTGTTTCGATGCCTTAGTGTGTGGTGATTGTATGATAACCTAATATTGGTGTGCTTATTCGTCTTATGAGTGTCACGAACTTATAAAATAGCGTGTTAATCTTTAATGAAGCGAAAGTGAATTTAAGGGTTTAGAACTTGCCATGCTAGCATAGGTTCATGTGTTATTGTTATGCATGATTCATAGTAAATTTTACCATCTTACTTGCCCTATGTAATCATGATAGATAACTTGTGCATTAAACCGTTATGTTGTCAAATTCTATAGACATATAGGGTCTCAATATAATTGGTGTCTATTCAGCTTCTATCTCTTTTGTGGATGTCTGGTAGTATGGTATTCGTACAATGAAAGTTGGCGTTTATCAATTTTGTGTTATCTGATTAGTGTCATCACCTTTATATGCTAAGGTTAAGAATGAAAAGGCTATTGAATGAAGTATTTAATGAAGTTAGAATCCCATGTTTGTGTTATATATTTTTCAACTCTCTTTAATCTCTTAGTAAATGTTCTATAGTAAATTCTCAATAGTCAATCGTAGTATAATCAAAACCCAAATTTTTATTCATCTTAGTATTGAATAATAGCCATATCATTGTTGCATAAGTGCATAAATCACAAAGTTAACCTAAACCAGTCTCTGTGGGAATGAACTAGAAATAATTCTATATTACTTGCGAACGTGTTTACTTGCGTGAATTTTAGCGCGTGTTTAGCGACTAACAAGTTTTTGGCGCCGATGCCGGGGACTCGGTGTTAACTTTTAGTTTATGTGTTTGTCATCAGTGTTCGTTAAAGTTCATTGACTCGAACATTGTTACTTACCTACCTTTTCCTTTTCGTGTTTCAGGTACTCTAGCGAGCGTGTATGCATACGCGTTCGCGGGCTCGTAAGAGAACTCTGGATCAAGCCGATGATGAAGCTGTAGTGATTCGAAGGGAAGTTTTGAGGACGAAGAGAAAGTAGAAGAAGAAGAGAAAGTCGAGGAACTAGCTTTAGTAGTGATGGGAGATCAAGAAGAAATTCATAAGGCTTTGATGGACTATTCTCAGCCTAAGATCAATGATATTCAGTCGAGCATCATCAGACCAGCCATCTCGGCTAACACTTTTGAGATCAAGTTGAGCACGATTTAGATAATACTGAACTCAGTCCAGTTTGGGGGTTCTTCTACAGAAGACCCCAACATGCACATCAGGGATTTCATCCAGATCGGCGACACTTTTAAGTTCAATGGGGTGACTGAAGATGCTATCAAGCTGCGACTCTTCCCATTCTCTCTGAGGGATAAAACAAAGTGCTGGTTACATTCTCTACCACCAGGGTCTATCACCAAATGGGAGGATCTTGCTCAAAAATTTCTCACTAAATTCTTTCCTATGGCGAAGATTGCTGCAATCAGGAATTCTCTTACTTAGTTTGCACAGCAAACTGGAGAATCTCTGTGTAAGGCTTGGGATCGATATAAGAAGTTGCTAAGGAAGTGCCCACATCATGGCATGCCTGATTGGATGATTATAAACTGTTTCCATAATGGTTTGGGCGCACAGTCTAGACCTATGCTCGATGCAGCATCTGGTAGAACCTTATGGGCCAAAATCTATAATGAAGCTTATGAGTTGATTGAGCCCATGGCAGCTTATGAATACCAGAATCCTACGCAAAGAATGTTGCAAGGCAAGGTAGCAGGAATTCTGGAAGTAGATACAACTACTGCTATATCTGCTCAACTTCAAGCTTTGACGATGAAAGTGGACTCTTTGGCTAATTATGGAGTTAATCAAATCACTAGTGTTTGTGAACTTTGTGCGGGGCACATGAAACTGAGCAGTGTGCTATTTCTAGCGAATCAGCTCAATTTGTGAGCAACTTTCAGAGATCACAGCAGCAAGCCCCAGCCACTTATCATCCCAATAACCGAAATCATTCTAACTTTAGCTGGAGCAACAATCAGAATGCGGTGCAACAACCTTATCAACCATACACAGCAAAGCAGTATAACCCTCCTGGTTTTCAACAACCGCAATATGCCCCTAGGCAACAACTTCAACTTCAACTTCATCAGCTACCGCAAGTGTAAGAACCCAAATTTTTGACATCGGTAAAAGACCTTTATGAATAGTAACCTTGCGGTTTAATAAAAACTTTTGCGACCACACCATATACGAGTTTTTAATTTAATATTCCGAGTTAATATTGTGATTATACGTACCAAATGAGTGTATGTAAACGCTATTAGTTTTCGAAGAAAACAATCTTTGAAAAATGACCGTATCTATGAACTATCAAGGATTACAAGAATCACAATATAATTACAAATTTAAAATCCTACAAATTCAAATCCAAGTACGATACTTCAAAACATAAAGAACGTATAAGAAATGATTTACACCGTGAACCGTTTACGAGAATTTATTACGAAAACAAATAAGCGACCGAGCGAACGCGTAAATGAATAAATAAATGAATCAAACCAAGCTAACTAGATTAAGAAACTAACCATGGTCAAGTAACCAAATAGTAACCTAGGTAGATAGGAAATGATAACCTAAAAGCTAACAAATAGTAACCTAGGATCTAAACTAAATAGAATAGCTTGGAACTAGGATGGCTAGCAAGATTTTTATTAATTTCCTAGTACTAGGTGATATATAGATTATTATATCACTAGACTTTCACAAGAAGCATTCAAGAAAACACACAAAAGCTCGCTCTCTCTCTTCAAGAACAATGCTGATTTTCAAGAACACCATGGAAATAAAAATTCATATCTCATATTCTACTCATTCACAAATCGCCAAATTTTTACCAAACCTCTTCCATATCATGGGTAAGTCACGAACCAAATTTCAATCCCATCCATGAAGTTTTCAATTTTATTAAAATGTTTGAAGTTGAGGGTGAATAGTAACTCCAAAAATCACTAACTTGTTTTCTTGATTTTTCATGGAAGTTTAAGGCTCCTAAAGCTAGACCAAGGCTTCATTAAGGATCTTAGGACTTTATTAAGTATTAACAAGTTTCAAGGAAGGTATAAACATTCATCCAAACTTTGTTTAAATTTTAAGTTTCAAGAAAAGTAAGGATCGTGGATATAAGTATGGTTTTGATGATTGATTTGATATTATCTCGATATTTAGTTAATTAGTTTTAAGGTTGATGATTGTTGCCTCAAACATGATGTTATTGATAGGATTTAGTTTTGAGATGATGATTTGATTATTGTTGATGGTGGTATAATGATTTAAGACGTAAACGAAACTCGAATCGTAATCGTAACTTCGTTAAAATGAACAAAACTCAACTTAAGTTTCCTGCAAAAGTTCCCGAATGTATAAATTGTAGTTTCTTGAAAAGTAAGATTTTTATTATGATAGAAAATATTATGAGGATCTTTTAGGTTTTTGAATCGCTTAATTTCAATTTACGGATCAAAAGTTATGACCGTTTTAGTAAAAGGGATTTACGTGACAAAACTGCTACAAATTACGAATTTTGTAAATATAAATGATTGACTTAAAAATATTTAAAAACCATGAAATTTTTACAGAGAGTAAGAAATATAGTTTATTAACTTACATAAATATTTCAAGTAAAAATATTGATTTTTCAAATTTATAAAAATGTCGGAGCCAAGGTCGCGCGGAGTAAGAACGTCAAAAACAACCCCCTGTTAGGAAACTGCCACTTTGGGATTTTTACCCCTGTTACCAGAAAACCATTTTCAAATGATATGTTCTAAATTCTGTCTAGATCGCGCACATGAAAACGGTACGTCAACTGAGTTAACGGTTTGAGAGATATCAACGTTTTAGTGAAAGCGGTTTGAATAGTAAAACTCCGTAGTTGACCGAACTTTTGAAATACTTTTCACCTAATTAAATTCATTTTATCAAAATGAAACTTTGATGATAAATATTACAAGCACTCAAGAAGCTCCTAGAGGTGGTTTCGTATTAAAATATTAATTTTACGATTTATTAAAAATGTTAGAATGTGAGTCACGTAATAGTAACATTTGGTAAAGTCAACTCTAGAAGACCACTTTGACCGTCCGTTTCGACCAAGGATTGATACTTATTTCGAGTCGGTCGAATATTGAAAATTATGAAGTATTGAACTTATTAGAATATAAGTTGGTGATGAGAGTATGAATGCTGATTAAGATTATGATATTTGGTGATTAGAAAACCCAGAACGAGAGGAAGTCGAGAAACGTATCTTGGACTCCAGGAAAGTTTTTCAAACCCTACCTTTTTGAAACCTTTGTGTTGTGTTTGTTTTCAAATAATGTCGATATGTACATGATGCTATATTTATGATGTTTTACAAATTATGTTATATAATATCATACGATATGATAATGATTTTGGTATATGAATATTACCGAATTTCAATCGATAAAGCTAGAGAGTAGCGTTATATATATGATGAGTATATTTTAGACCGAAGATCGGTTAGTATAATTTGATGAAAACCTGGAAGTATTACGCAGGTGTTTTATTTAAGAATATTAACACTATAGTAGAGCGAAATATTAAAATTCAAATTTAGTTAAAACGATTTCCAAAAATCGTATTCCCTCAACTATATTTTATTATTCGAATAATGAATATTATTTCAGTTATTCATTTAATATAAGAGGAGTATTCTCCAACGATTATTATTTCAAACTCAATTAAGTATATTATTAAGGATTACTTTAATTATTTCAACATAAATTAGTTGAGGAATATTATTTCAAATATTCTTTTAAAATATATAATTATTCGAGGTTTAATTATTTATTAATTATTATCTAATCATTAAATATTTATTTAGTAATTTAAAATGATTTAAAAATCACAAGACCTACTTTTAAAATACTTTCTGAATTTCAGAAAGTCATTTGAATACTTTCAAATCGTCGAAAATTATTATATCGACTTTTTTTAAATATTCTGAATACAGTTTCAAAAGAAACTCCCCCTTATTTAATTATCTATTGACAACGGTCAACTCACATCCTTAGTACTTCCTCCGAAAATTCTCGGAAGTACATATATATATATACACTAATAAGATAAGTTATTTCTATCAACAAGCAAAATGCTTGGGGAACTTCGATGTGGTTCGAGTTCTCGAGATATAATAGGATTCTTTTAAGGACTTGGAGGGGTAGACTCTAGTACTATGTGTACTAGGGAGACTACCAAAGGTACCGCAGGCGAAGGTACTCTGTGTACTCAGGAACTTGTGAAGTATGTGTATACCCAAAATGGGACACGTAGCCCGAATGCGGCAACGGTGATAACTGGGATACGAAGGTTTCGTCCTTCTACTAGTAGAAAAGATTACTATTTCCGTAGTACGACTGATCATCGTATGCGGTGGCTCCAATGTATAATGACTCGTATATTTTTAGTCTTTAAATGTGTAATTATTGAATAATTAAATAAATAAAATATGTGTATGAGTTCTGTTAGTTGGATATTATTTTGTTATTAATTATGTGTGATCGTTGGTTTTCAAGGATTATTTGTTGAGCTGTATTGTCCCGTTGTTACTTATAAAAGTGGTTTTATGGCAGATTTATTGTTATAAATATTTGGATTATCCCTAAAATTGATTTTTTGACTTTATAATTTTAATAATTATTTTTAGGATTTTATAAAATTGAGAATTCAATATTTCATTAATTATTTACCTTTAAATGATTTTATGATTGCATTTATTTGTAAAATCCGTATTTAATTCTAGAATTCTTCAAAAATTACGAAACTTATATTTTATGAAGTTTATAATATTCTGAAAATTTTAAAATTATTCTAAAAATTTTAGGGATTAATTCCACCCGCGCGTTGATTCGTTTAATTGATAAAAATGAGTATAAATCGCGTTTAAGAAATCATTTTAAAATTACAAAATTTATGTTTTCTAAACTTCGGGATATTTGTAACATTTTAAGAATATTTTCGTGATTTTCTGAATTTATTTTAAGTGCAGCTCGACTCTTTAATTGTGAAATGCGGGTACAAGGTGCGTTTCAAAAATACTTTAAAAATTATGGAAAATTTATTTTAATAACTATGAATTATTTATGACTTTTTAAAATTAATTTGGTAATTTTAAGCATTATTTTTATTCGTGCGATTGTTCGTTAAATTAGAAAACCGGGACAAAAAAATAGGGCTTGTAGTCGGTTGAGGACACGTGTTAATCACATAACACGAGTTAGAAACATGGCAAGCAACGTTTGGTAATAAAAAAAATAAAAAATAAATAACAGTAATATGATAAACACAAACACACGGGATCTCCTTTTTCATCTCTCGGTCTCTAATATCTCGACTTCTCCTCTCTTGCTCTCTGTTCTCTCTCAACTTCTTCCATTTCCTCCCTCACCTCCCCTAATTTTCCCGTTTTTCTTTTCCGATTCTGTCTTTTCGGTAAGTTCCTGTCGGTATTTGGTTTTTCCCATTGTGAGCTTCAGTTCGATTCGCTTGCTGCATACGTATGTATATACCAATATGTGTGTGTATGTGTGCAGGTGGGCATTTATAGGTGTTATCTGTATTGGGTTGCTTGTATTTCTTCAGTTGCCCTATTTGCTTCGCTGTTTTGCCGCCTTTCACCGATTTCCGGCGATATGACGGTGATGTGCGTGTATGCACGCGTGGCTATCTTGTTTCTTCTGTTGCTGCTGCGTTCATGTTGATTGAATGATTCAATTTTATTCGAACTATATTTTTTATATATATTCGAATGAAATTTTGATGATTTTTGAATATTTATTTTAATAATTAGAAATTTAATTGGTGAAATTTATGTTGGAAACCCGACTATTATCGGGTACCCGCGAATTTTTCCGCCGTCGGCGATGAGCCTCGACGAGCCAACGATGGACTATGATGATCGTTATCAGAGTCCTAATATTTTAAAATAAATATTTTAGTTCGTAAAATTATTTTCCAGACAAAAGTATTTAATTAAAAAGTAATGGTTGTATCGAGGATCGATGTAATATCTGGGATATATCGTGTAATTGTTTTTTTCTAATAAATAAATATTTTGTATGTTATGTATTTATTCTGTGAATTATTTGTTAAATGGTAAATGTGTTTGGATGTTTAAATATGATATAATTTGAGTATTTTAATTTTTATATGTCCAAAATAAAGTATATATAATTGAAATATTTTTCTATTAATTTTTATGTTTTTTTATGATTTTATAAAAGATTTATGAATTTAATAAATTATTTTTCCAAGTATTTATAAACTATTTTTTATAATCGGGAACCAACCAACCTCACTCGTTTTTACGTTTTTATAACCCGAAACTCTTCCGAAAACTCCTTCCTAACCCAATTGCAATATTCCGAGCATTTTCCATTTTTCACTTTTTCGATCCGGCGTACGGTTTTCCCTGTGCGGGTCCCGTCGCGATATTTTCGATACAAAATTTGTTTCGGTAAATCGATAAAACCCGTATTTTCGATAAACGGGACCTTTTTATTAAATTATTATAATTATCATCTCGTAATACGTGTAACCAAAGCGCTGAGACCAAGTTCGCAGTACAAATTATATAGATTTGGATAATTATCCCAAAACCGGTACCGTTTTGGATCTGTTTTCTCAAATAAAAATAATAATTTATATCCGGTATGATCCAACGGGGTACCAATATTCCGTAAATATAAATAGCCCTTACCGTATTTTATTTTGTACAGAAAATCATTTGCAGACAGTTAAATATATAATTTTATAGAGAAAACCCTAATATTCATATAAGTTCTTCAGAATCAAACCTCAATTTCGAGGTGATATCGAACTCTGTTTGGAAAGCTCGAGTAACCAAAATGAAGGGTTTGAGGAGTACTATCAGATTCCAGGACTGGTTTTACTGCAGAATTAAAGGTTTATTTTCTATATTTTTATTTATTTTCAAATTAATTTGATTTAAAATATGAATTTTTGTTCGAGAGATTGTTTGTATGATTTGATGATTGCATGTTGTAGAGCCTTTCTTCTTGAGGATTTTGATATATTATATGACTGATTTGGAGTTCAATAACAAGTTCCAAAATTGAGTTTTAATTTCGAATTTCAAAATTAGGGTTTATAACCCGTATGAATGTTCTTAATTAAAATTTGGGGGTTTCTTCCCCAGGGGTTATTAGATGATATTGTTGATTGCATCGTGTTCCTGGTTGAATTTGAAATCGATTCATGTATAGTACATCATCAGACGATTCCTAATTTGCTCAAATCGAATCAAACAAAACTCGCTGGAGACGGCGAGTTTCTTGATCATTTTCCGGCCAATTCTGGAAAGGGTTGTGTGTTTTGATTGCACGTACACGTTCCTGGAAACTATTAGTTCAAATATGGAGAGTTTGGTGGCCTGAGGTGGCCGGAGTTGTGTTCTCCGGCCAAACTCCGGCGAATTGACGGCGGGGTTGCTATTTTTGCAGTTTAGTACCTTTAGTTTTAAAAATGATGCAGTTAGGTCCCTGTGGTTTTAGAAACTTGCAAATTTAGTGTTAGGTCCCAATTTGTTTGTAGAAGGGGGGGGTTGAATGCAAATAATACCGTTTAATCGAATAAAATGCAGAATAAAAATGTGAAACAAAATTCAAGTTAAATAAAACTTTTATTAAACTTGAAAGGTGTTACAACTACGGTATCGGTTACAAGGGATTAATCTCAAATCAATTATTACAAATCTAGAATAAATTCGACATGAACTTTTTCTATTTTTGCAATTAAAAGATCAAATGCTAAATGCGATTTGAGATTAAGTTCTAGGGATTTTAATCCGCTAGATTGATACACAAGAACAAGATAAATAATTCTAGTGGATTGGATTTAACTTTTCAATCTAGAATTTTGATCTTGAATAAAGCAGATGAAAAATAAAATGTTGAGCCTTTGTTTTCTGCTGAGTTCTTGACTTGTGTTTTCTGTTGAATTATTGCATGAATATCTTCTGCTGTATTTTTGTTGTTTAAGTAAACAGAACAATCCAGTTTACTCAGCAAGACTTTCGGCAAGACAATCAAATGAACTGGTATGACAATCCATTTGAACTGGTAGGACTTTCGGTGAGAATATCCTCTTGAACTAGCAAGACAATCCCAATAGCTAGCAAGACAATCAGAATGAACTAGCAAGACTTTCGGTATGACTATCAATTGTCATACCGATTGTCATAGTAGTTCAAATCACATTGTCTTACTGAATTATTAATAGATTTTAATCTAATAATAATTCTGAAAATCCTTAATATTAATTCTGAATTAATTAATCAACTAATCAATTAATTCAATTAATCAATAAATTAATCTTTGCAGATATAATTTATTTTCTTAGTTAAATTATTTGACTTAATTAATTAATAGAGAATTAATACTAATCTTGAGCAGCAACCATTCTTCTGAAAATCTTCTGAAAATTACTGTCAATTATGAATCAATTCCACCACTTCAATGTTGACACTCGATGTACTGTCTGGTTCATGAGTGACTAACTTCCGTGACGTTTCTTCAAGCCTTGACCTTGATACTCTTGATTTTCTTCAGATTAAATCCTTGTAATTAATTGATACCCTGACGAGATCTCTGTCACTTGATTAAATCCACAATCTTGATTTATATCACTGAGGCTTGATCAATTTCTTGAGCTTCTTCCAGTGAATTAAGTCTTCAAGTCTGTAGATGAATAATGTTTCTTAACCTTTTGACAGATGTTACTTTGTGAGATCTCTCTGACGATAGATCCACTATTTACTTATTACATTCTTATTTGAGTTGAGTTATATCCTCGAATATACAAATAGGCTATGCCATATGCCTTTCAATCTCCCCCTATTTGCTTGTTAGACAATAACAACAAATACCTAGAGGATAACTCAACTAACAAATAAGAAAAAGATATAAACAGTAATGCAAAGTAAATAGCAGAAAAGTTCTGGATTATATTTAACATTTTCCAGATTCCAAAAGAAATTTACAAGTGAATACAAGATAGATGTTCCTCTAGCCTGAACATATAACTACATTAGACTATCTTGATTCATAAAGCTCTAATCATATTACATTGAGTTTTGAGCTAATTGACTTCAGTTGTCTTCTCTTCTGACTTCACCTTCTTCTAAATCTTGTAGCAACTCTTTGTCAAAGACACGATCCTTTTCTGAAGTGAAGCTTGCTGGTCTGACTGGTTGAACTCCAACTGACTTCAGCTTATTCTTGATCTGATTGTACCTTTTAATATTCTTTTCACAATAAGCTTGAATCAAATCAGCAGCTTGAGTCTTCAACATGGATGAGTATCCAGCAGTTCTTAAATGATGTTCCATCCAGACCAGATGCTTAGCTGAGTAGTCTTTAAGAGATTGTACATCTAGCTGACAGATTTGAAGACAATCAGACTTAAAGAATCTCACCTGATGAGGATTGTTGACCACTTGAGGACTAGCCCTACTGGCAAACTCTTTAAGCCTTTCTCGAAGAACTTCATTCAATTCTGAGCTTCTTTTTACCTTGTTGAGAAGAACCCAAATCTCTGACAAAGAACGATTCTCAAACAGATGAAGTGACACCTTGAAAGATCCTTCACTCTGACAATATACAAAAATGCTCATCTCATTTAGGGATCTATCAAAAGCAGCTGTGATCCTTGAGACTTCAGTCTTGATAGCATTCATGTACATGTCATTGTTAGGATTTGAGATTTCCAGCTTGTCAAGAAGATGTAGGAACTGTCTATCATTGTTAGTGCTCAGCTGAGGCATATCAAGTACTCTCCTAGCTTCATCCCATTTTTCACCAATCTTCAGTCTGACATCTCTTCTCCTTTCTTGAGCCTTAATGTCATGAAGACGTTGCTTTTGAAGAGTTTCTGTTCTTTGTATGTCTTTCCTCATGTCAATGATCTGGGAGACCTTTTTGAGTTCAGCTTCTTTTCTTTTCATCTCTGACTGCTGCTGCTGAAACTCTTTCTCAAAGATAGGATCCACTGTAGCTTCCTCTTCCCATTCTCCAAAATCACTTTCCTCTTCAGCTTCAAATAAACCATCTTTATCTTCCAAGACTGGTTCAGTGGGAATGTCAAAAATATCAAAGTCATCCTGTTCTCCACTGTAATAGACATCATCAGCCTTTCCTTTGTCCCCAGCAGAGGTATCTTTTTCTTTCCCCTTTCCACTACTCCCTTTCTTCTCCCCCTTAGTTGAGGGATCCTCTACTGACTTTCCCTTAGATCCTCCATGACCTCCATCACCTCCTGAGCCTGAGCCTCCACCAGACGGCCCTTCAAAGTAAGTCCTTTGTTCTTCATTGGGACAGTGAGAATTTTTGATCATGTAGTACAGGTGCTTCATCCCTTCATTCAGATGTTCCATACCTGTCTCTATCTTCAGAAATCTAGAGGAATCCAGTGAATGATTCATTTCAACCAAATCTTCAAGAGAAGTCATCCTTGTATGTAGAGAGCAGAAGTTAGAAATGTCATCAGCTGATAAAGTTGGAGTTTCCTGAATGAAATTGAGCTTTGGTGTGACAGTGTTCTTGAGATCTGAGATATCATTCCTTATGAGTGCCAGCTGATTGTCGACAGAGGTGGAAGAAGAAGACCGTTCAACCACTTGTGCTTTGAATGCTTGAGCTTCAGCTTGACTTTTAGCAAGTTCTTCTTTTAGAGCAGCAATTTGAGCTAACAGGTTTACAGTATCAGTGTCTGTGTGTGCTCTCACCTGAATTTCACTCGTGTTTGGTTCACTCACCTCACGTGTTTATGTTTCTCTCAATATAATTGCTCGTGAGGAGTCTTCCTATTGCTGCTCTTCTGTACCTGCAGTTAAAATCACCCTAGCCTCTTCAAGAGAGGTCAGTGGTGGTGCAATGGGAATTCGCGAGTCCCGATCCTCAGTCAAACCTATCATTTCATGTGAAATAGATGTCTGAATTGCTTCAGGGATATATTGACCGAGTTGCCCTCCACTTTCTCCAGATAAATCTGCGAGTGGAGAATCCCGTGAGGGAGCCAGAGGTGTTTGATCTGGGAGGGGAGAAAATGACTCTATTAAGGGTGGCTGAGAGTCAGATTTTCCCACAGAAGCATGTGACTGCTCTTCTGCCGTAACTATGGCAGGCACTGTAACAGACTCTATGTGCACTCCTCGCTCTGTGTCCTGAGTATCATCTGTGGGTATGTATGGTTCCATTGTGAGTAATGGAATTGTGCTTGACTCAGTACAAGATGCCATGGCCCTATGGCGAATTTCAATAGATTCATCCTGTTGAGAGAATGTCTCTAGTAACTGTTCATTGGCCATTTCAAAGTCCATGTCCTGTTGGGAGGACAAAGATGGGCTTTCAGATGCCTCAGTATAAGTTCTTCTTTTCTTTGGAGGAGGCAGAGCTGAGGGTCCACTCACATTTAACAATGCACTACTTCCTATTAACCTTCTGGGTAACATTTTAGACAGTGGGGGAGAGGTTGAGATAGAATGTGACTCTGTGTTTGGCTCTATGACCTGGGATTGAAGCTGTGGTTCTACAACTTCATGGTCAGCCCTATCAACCACTGGGGGTCTTTCAACAGAAGTAGGAATGGAGTGAGAGTGAGGAATTACTACCTGTAAAGGAAGAGCATCTGATGTTGGAGGAGCCTGGGTGGCTTGAACCACTGGAGGTTGAGGTTGCTGTTCATGACCGGGAAGATTGAAAATAGGTAAAGGAATATAAGTGGCCATGAAAGCAGATACAAGTACTGGAACTTGCATGAATTTAAAGGTTGTGTCTTGGCGGGTGTAAATCTTTTTGCTTACTGGAGGGGGTTCGGTTACTGCAGAGTTAGCAAAAATGGCTTTGTGTTCAGGTGTGAGAAGATGATCTGCTATAAGCATGAGAAAACGAGCATAGTAACATGATACCCTACGATTTGTAGAATGATCACGTAAAGCATTAGTGAGACGTCTCAAGAGAATGGGAAAAAGTAGTTTGCCAAAATTGATCCTTTGATTGAAAACAACCGCAAGACCAATATACTGCAGAGTGGAAGTGATGTTGTGAAAGTTGGATTTAGTGCAGTTGGCAAACACTTTAGAAAGTGTATGGAAGAAAATATCCCATTCAGACACCAAATTGGATTTTGAAAGTTTGGTTAAATTGATCACCCCCTGATAGTGAATAGCATGGAAAAAGTTTGTGATATCATTTTCAGAGGGTAAATTACAGAAATTGTCCAATGGAAAATTTAACGCCTGATTGATGACTGATTCATCAACTACATACTGTGTGTTTGCCACGGTGAATGAAAAAGATTTTGAATCATCGGCCACAGTAGAGGTTGTGCAAATCAGTCTAAGCAGATCGACATTTAAAATCACATTTGATTTAATAGCAGAGCTAACAATCGAATGGTCATTTAAAAATCTAATCCAAGGCTTAAATTTTTCCACATCACATTTTTCCGGATTAAAATAACCAACCTGATTATGCGCGACAATTTGGAAATTGAGAGCCATTTAAAATAATAATAAGACACACACTTTCAGAATTTTAAGAATAATATTAAGAAAATTCGAATTAATTAAATTAATTTAATAATTCGAATTAAATTAATTATAATCGAAAAATTTAGAAAGGAATGTATCTCGTTAAAATTCCTAACTCACAAACACAGATTTGAAAAACCAAAAGACACAAAACAGAAATTGAAATTAAAATTAAAAAAAATACCCAAATTCAACACACACAAACTGATTTTGAAAGGAAAAAAAAATTGATTCGAGAAAAAAAATTTTGAATTTTTTTTGGCAGAACTCCTTTATGTATATACTTGTATGTATATATAACAGGAGTAAATTGCTGAGTAAGAACTCGAGCACAAGAGTAACAATGGAGATCTGTTGGTTCGAAGAGAGAGAGAGAGAGAGACCAGAGAAACTGTTGAAATTTGAAAAACAAAATGAACTGAACTGATGAAAATAAAAAGAATAGGCACAAAAACCATTAAGTAGTATAACTGGTATGACAATCCGGGATTGTCATACCGATTGTCATACCAGGTAAAAGAAAGAAAACAAATAAAAGAAAAAACACTAAATTTATAACTGGTATGACAATCTGATAGTCATACCGACTGTCATACCAGTATAAAAGAAAAATATATATATAAAAGTTTATAACTGGCAAGACAATTGATAGTCATACCGATTGTCTTGCCAGTATAAAACTATACTGAAAAACACTAAAATGACAATTATATACTGAAATGACTTTCAGCAAGACAATTTCAATTGTCTTGCCGATTGTCATTCTGGAAATAAAACGTTTACAAACAGAATTAATATGTATATATGTGTATATATATAAGTACTGAAATGATTTTCAGCAAGATAATTTTAATTGTCTTGCCGATTGTCATTTTAGTAGAAAGATAATCAAATATGTACAGAAAATATGGAAAACTGAAATAAAGTCTTATATAAATAGTAGAAATTCAGAAAATATTTACAAAATTAAAATAATTAAAATATTTTAGAGATAATAATATTTTCAGTCGAAAAATAGATTTCTTTTGAATTTTAACAAATTAAATTCATAGAAAAATATTTTTAGAGAAAATAAAATATTCCGAGACATTAAAATTAACAATTTGAGTAAATAAATAAGATAAGATAATAAAAATTCCATAGAAATAAGCAAGACATATGATAAAATGATAACATAAATTTGCAAATGAATTTTTCATTTATGAAAAATTCATTTGTAAATTCATTCAAGAACAGATCTCAGATATTAACTAAATTAATCACTAAAACTATTCAACATGCCCAATTTACCAACTAATCTGGTAAATGTGGATTCATCAAGTGGTTTAGTGAAAATATCTGCTATTTGTTCTTCTGTTGGAACAAAAAATAGTTCAACAGTACCACTCATGACGTGCTCTCTAATAAAATTATACCTGATGTCAATGTGCTTTGTCCTCGAGTGCTGCACAGGGTTGTTGGTGATGGCTATTGCACTTGTATTGTCACATAAAATAGGAATTTTGTTTAATACAGAGCCATAGTCTCGTAGCTGGTTCCTAATCCACAAGATCTGAGCACAGCAGCTTCCAACAATAATATATTCAGCCTCGGCCGTTGAGTTGGAAACTATTTGCTGTTTCTTGCTGTACCATGAGACTAGCCTGCTTCCTAGGAATTGACAACTCCCTGAGGTGCTTTTCCTATCAACAACACTTCCTGCGTAATTTGAATCTGTATATCCAACAAGGTTAAAACCAGATTCTTTAGGGTACCAAATACCTAGATTTGGTGTTCCCTTAAGATATCTTAAGATTCGTTTAACAACAACGAGATGCATATCTCTAGGATCCGCTTGGAACCTTGCACATAAGCATGTAGCATACATAATATCTGGTCTACTTGCAGTAAGATAGAGTAACGAGCCAATCATACCTCTGTAGCTTGTGACATCTACCTTAATGGAGTTTTCACATGGTCCAAGCTTGACAGCTGTAGTTGATGGAGTCCTTGCTGATGCAGAATCCTCTAGATTGTACTTTTTGAGGAGTTCCTTGAGATACTTGGATTGACAAATAAATATTCCATCTAACCTTTGATTTACTTGTAATCCAAGAAAGAACTTCAGCTCTCCCATCATGCTCATTTTAAACTTGCTGTGCATTAACTTAGCAAATCTCTTACAGAGATTATCATTAGTAGACCCAAATATTATATCATCCACATAGACTTGGACTAATATAGTATCATTCTTATGTTTTTTAGAAAATAGATTTTTGTCTATGACACCTCTAATAAAGCTATTTTCAATAAGAAATTCAGAGAGAGTGTCATACCATTTTCTTGGAGACTGTTTGAGCCCATAGATAGCCTTAAAAAGAAAGAAGACAAAATCCAAATGATCTGGATCTTCAAAACCAGGAGGTTGCTCTACATATACCTCTTCATCCAACTTTCCATTCAGAAAGGCGCTCTTGACATCCATTTGATAAACTTTAAAGTTTGAGAATGCTGCGAATGCCAGAAATATCCTGATGGCCTCAAGTCTAGCCACTGGAGCATAGGTTTCATCATAATCAATGCCTTCAGCTTGAGAATACCCTTTTGCTACCAGTCTTGCCTTGTTTCTTGTAACTACACCATCTTCATCTAGTTTATTCCTGAATACCCACCTAGTACCAACAGCTTTCTTGTGTGTAGGTCTAGGTACAAGTTTCCAGACTTGTTGACTTTCAAACTGATTGAGTTCATCTTGCATAGCAATCACCCAATCTGGATCAGTTAGTGCTTCTTCAATCTTCTTAGGTTCTATCTCAGAAAGAAATCCTGAGAACAGACACTCATTTTGAGTAGCACGTCTAGTTCTGACTCCAACATCTGGATCACGAATAATCAACTCAAAAGGATGAGCTTTATTCCAGACAGTCTGTCTTGGTAGATTTGATCTTGATGATTCTCCTTGAAACTCATTTGGATGTTGTGTCCTACTAGATGATCCTTCAGCATCTCCCCCTGAGTTGTTGCCATGTTGACTTGAAGATTCTCCATCAGTAGTAGTGGTATCTCCATTGTTGCCAAAGTTTCCATCACTATTACCTTGAGTATCATCAAGATTAACACGTTCTTCACCAGCAACAACCTCAGGTTCTTGACCATGTTCTGATTCTGAATCTTACATATCATCAAACTTCAGTTTCTCAGAAGGATCTTCAGTTTGGATACTAGGGAGTTTAGTGTCATCAAATGTAACATTGACACTTTCAGTTACTTTGTGTTGATCAATGATATACACTCTGTATGATCTTCTTCTATATCCAACAAAAATACCCTCATATGCCTTTGCCTCGAATTTACCACGACGCTCATCTCCATCCTTGAGCACGAAGCATCTGGCACCAAATACATGAAAGTATTTGATAGAAGGTTTCTGTTCATTCAAAATCTCATAAGGAGTTTTCATGAAGTCTTTGTTGATTAGAGTTCGATTCTGAGTATAACATGCAGTATTGACAGCTTCAGCCCAAAAGTACATTGGAAGACCTGATTAACTTAACATCGTTCTTACAGCTTCAATCAATGTACGATTCTTCCTTTCTACCACTCTATTTTGCTGAGGGGTTCTAGGAGCTGAAAATTGTCTGGTAATCCCTTTGTCTGTACAGAATCCATTGAGAAGTGAATTCTTGAATTCTGTTCCATTATCTGACCTTATTGCTCTAA
Source organism: Apium graveolens (assembly GCF_009905375.1). Classification (NCBI taxonomy): domain Eukaryota; kingdom Viridiplantae; phylum Streptophyta; class Magnoliopsida; order Apiales; family Apiaceae; genus Apium; species Apium graveolens. The sequence goes on from NC_133652.1 coordinate 117,385,479, forward strand.
CAGGGACGTTAGAATCTAACTCAATCATCTTGATATGATCAATCACAACTTGTGGTGTTTCATCCTTAGAGTGAAGAAATAAAACCCACGTATACTTGGAATAGTCATCAACTATCACAAGACAGTAACACTTCTTTGACATCGAAAGGACATTAACTGGTCCAAATAAATCCATGTGCAATAATTGCAGAACACCGGTTATGGAAGATGTGTCAGTGCCTCTGTGACTTGCTTTCTTTGACTTTCCTTTCTGGCAAGCCTCACATAGTCCTTCTGGAGAGAATTCCAGCTGAGGCAGACCTCTTACCAATTCTCTTTTTACAAGAGAATTCATTGTTTTGAAATTGAGATGAGAAAGTCTCTTGTGCCATAGCCAACTCTCATCTGACGATGCCTTTGCATAGAAGCAATTGACTTCAGGATTGCTCCCAGAGTTCATGTCAGCTACGAACAGATTTCCTTTCCGGATTCCCATTAAGGAGGGGTTTTCACTTTTCTTGTGCAGAATCTGACACTTCAGCTTATCGAATAAAACATTGTAGCCGTTGTCACAGAACTGACTAATGCTAAGCAGATTGTGTTCAAGTCCTTGCACAACATACACATTTTCAATGATAACATTTCCAGCTAGCAAACAGCCATATCCCTCCGTTAAACCTTTGCTGTTATCTCCAAAGGTAACCACTGGGCCAGCTTTCTCAACCACATTTGATAGCAGGGCTCTATCTCCGGTCATATGTCTTGACGATCCGCTGTCAAGAATCCACACTACCGGTTGTACCTGTTTAATGCCCTCTTTTCTTGACGATGAGGTGTTTGCATCACTAGCCATGAGAGCAAGATTCCCAACTTCTTCATCTTCACTGTCAGTATCATCCCAGCTTCTTCCCTTTGCCAGGTAAGCCCTTTCATATTTACTCTTTTGATTAGAATCGTAAGAGTTCTTCCTTGCTTGTTTTGGCTTCCTGCATTCTGTGGCAAAGTGTCCCAACTCATTGCAGTTGAAGCATCGAATGGTGCTTCGATCAACCATCCCTGTTTTATACCCACCACTGCTGGTGTTAGAGGATGAAGATCCACCTTTCTGGAATCTGTTGTAGTTGGACTTGTACTTGAACTTGGGATTCCTTTTGAATCTGACATTTGAGAATCTCTTGACAATCAGGGCCATTGACTCATCCTCCAATTTCTCCAGTTCTTCCAAGGAATAATAATCATCTCCTGATTGATTTGTAGTAGGAGGATCAAATTCTGCTACTATCACATTATCTTCAACCTTGGAAGACTGTACCATTCTTTCTGACTGTTGAGATTTTTTTGATATTGTGGTTGTTGTTGTTGTTCATCATCTACTAGAGCAGTAGACGTGCTGACCACTCTTCCTTTCCCGTAAACTTCCTTCTGCTGAATCTGCTCCAACTCATAAGTTTTTAACACACCATAGAGCCTTTCCAAAGAAATCTCACTCAGATCTCTTGCTTCTCTTATGGCAGTGATTCTATGTTCGAGATGAGTTGGCAGTGTTAAAAGGAACTTTTTGTTGACCTCCCTGATGGAATAATATTTACCATTAATGTTCAGGTTGTTGATCAATGCATTGTACCTCTCAAACACTTCAGTGATTCCTTCTCCTGGATTGGATTTAAAGTATTCATACTCAGAGGTTAGGATTTCTAGCTTGTTCTCCCTAACTTCCTCTGTGCCTTCATTAATAATCTCAATAGTTTCCCAGATATGTTTGGAATCTTTACAATTCATCACATGTCTATTCATCAAGGGATTAAGGGAATCTACTAAAATTAATTGAAGGCTAGCATCCAGGGAGGCTTCTTCTATTTCAGCAGGAGAGAAATCCTCAGGATCTTTCACATAAGTTCTCGCTTTGGTGATCACCACATCATTTTCTATTACCTCTGGTTCAATAACCATAGGAATTTTTGGACCCTTCTTTAACACTTGCAAATATTTGGGATTAGCCACTTGTAAAAACAGTAGCATCTTCTTCTTCCACATAACATAATTTTCTTTATCGAAAAGTGGAATTTTAACGGTTCCAACTTTTTGTGTAGTCATTATGAATTTTTTGAGTGAATAAAAATTCAAGAAGTGAAAGAAACACAAAAGTCTAGGATCTAGATTTGTACGTTAATCAGAAGGCTCTGATACCAATTGTTAGGTCCCAATTTGTTTGTAGAAGGGGGGGGGTTGAATGCAAACAATACCGTTTAATCGAATAAAATGTGGAATAAAAATGTGAAACAAAATTCAAGTTAAATAAAACTTTTATTAAACTTGAAAGGTGTTACAACTACGGTATCAGTTACAAGGGATTAATCTCAAATCAATTATTATAAATCTAGAATAAATTCGACATAAACTTTTTCTATTTTTGCAATTAAAAGATCAAATGCTAAATGCGATTTGAGATTAAGTTCTAGGGATTTTAATCCGCTAGATTGATACACAAGAACAAGATAAATAATTCTAGTGGATTGGATTTAACTTTTCAATCTAGAATTTTGATCTTGAATAAAGCGGATGAAAAATAAAATGTTGAGCCTTTGTTTTCTGCTGAGTTCTTGACTTGTGTTTTCTGTTGAATTATTGCATGAATATCTTCTACTGTGTTTTTGTTGTTTAAGTAAACAGAACAATCCAGTTTACTCAGCAAGACTTTCGGCAAGACAATCAAATGAACTGGTATGACAATCCATTTGAACTGGTAGGACTTTCGGTGAGACTATCCTCTTGAACTAGCAAGACAATCCCAATAGCTAGCAAGACAATCAGAATGAACTAGCAAGACTTTCGGTATGACTATCAATTGTCATATCGATTGTCATAGTAGTTCAAATCACATTGTCTTACTGAATTATTAATAGATTTTAATCTAATAATAATTCTGAAAATCCTTAATATTAATTCTGAATTAATTAATCAATTAATTCAATTAATCAATAAATTAATCTTTGCAGATATAATTTATTTTCTTAGTTAAATTATTTGACTTAATTAATTAATAGAGAATTAATACTAATCTTGAGCAGCAACCATTCTTCTGAAAATCTTCTGAAAATTACTGTCAATTATGAATCAATTCCACCACTTCAATGTTGACACTCGATGTACTGTCTGGTTCATGAGTGACTAACTTCCGTGACGTTTTTTCAAGCCTTGACCTTGATACTCTTGATTTTCTTCAGATTAAATCCTTGTAATTAATTGATACCCTGACGAGATCTCTGTCACTTGATTAAATCCACAATCTTGATTTATATCACTGAGGCTTGATCAATTTCTTGAGCTTCTTCCAGTGAATTAAGTCTTCAAGTCTGTAGATGAATAATGTTTCTTAACCCTTTGACAGATGTTACTTTGTGAGATCTCTTTGACGATAGATCCACTATTTACTTATTACATTCTTATTTGAGTTGAGTTATATCCTCGAATATACAAATAGGCTATGCCATATGCCTTTCATTTAGGATTCCTGTTTTAAAAATATTTAAAAATCATATTTCTATTTATTTTAATTACAAAAATTCGTTTTACTTATTAAAAATTCTAAAAATTATTATTTTAATTCCAAAAAAATTATTTTTAATTCAAAAATAAATCTGAATTAATTAGTTAATTAATTTTAGTTAATAATTAATTAGTTAATTGGCCAATTAATTCAAAAATTAATTGATTAATTGATTTAATTAATTATTAATTGATTTTAATTAATTATTAATTGATTTTAATTAATAATTTAATTTGATTTAATTATTTATTTTTGATTTAAAAATTCTGAAAAATAGTTTCGAGCTTTGAAATATTATTTTAAGTTGTTTTCAAGGCTCGATAAATATTATAAAATTATTTTAAAGCCAGATTCGGCCAACCGAACCATGTTTATTGTTTTAAAATGATTCAACGGCCCGTTTAAATTCCGAAAAATGTTTAAAAATCTGTATTAAATATCTGAAAAATCCTTTTAACATCAAATCTTCTTTGAAAAAGTATTTTCATCAAACATCTTACGTGTTATGTGTTATATGTGAACTGATTGATGTGTTAAATGCGTATGTGTATAGTATATGACTGTTTTAATCATATCTTTTAATCCGTAAATCGAATTTGGGTAAAATGAAGGGTAGATAGAAGCTTATATCGACTAGAATCAAGTTAGATAAGTATTGATAGATACTTGTGATATGTGAGCAGAAGAGGCAAGGCGTAGGAAAGGGAAGCAGATAGTCGGAGAATAAGAGATAGTAATTGAAAGCCAGTGAAGTGTTAGCGAGTTAAGACACGACAAGTGTTCTGAACCTTCTCAAGACATATTGTGAATAATTGATAGTTTATTTTTATAGTGCAAGTACTTTGAAGCACTTAGCCCTAAACCTTGATTCCAGTTATTGATCTTTGAGCCGTAATCCTTATTCTTTTTGAACTATTGGTTGTTGAATACCCAGATATGAACCACAAATATACGATTCTCCACAAATACATACAAACTAAATACCCATTTACTGAACTGGAATTGCTCAACACTCAAACCTTTATACCTTATACATTGAAAGACCAATCTTTATAACCACAAGACTTTGATTCTTTTGTTATCCAATTTTTGTACCGGCTGATAGCCAATCCTTGTAATTGCCATGTTGTTCCCTTGTGAAGATTGTAAACCATCTTATGCTTGAAACCTACTGTTGTTTATGATTTTTTTTTCTTGCTTTACATTGTTTATTCTGTTATTATTATAGAATTGGATTGTTTTATAAAATTGAGGACCAGATTCATGGTCAGACCAGATTGGTGGTCAAGTTAAGCCAATGTGTGCCTTGGATCCAGTAATTAGAGCAGAGCTGTGTGCCTTGCTCGAGGTTCGTGCGTGACTGATCATCAACCTAACCTTGGGTTTTAAAATGAAAACTTAATATCTAATTCTAAATCATTGCTCATCCATAAACTTGATACCTTAAATCATTTCACTTGATCATTATTTAATATCAGTTTTGTCAATGTGACTTGCTGAGCTACTTAGCTCATTTGTGCGATTTTGTTTATGTTCTTTTCCAGTTAAGAAGGAACCTTTTGGTAGCGAGGATCCCCAATCCAGTGTGCGAGCTAGGATTCCAGGTTAAGAGGAATAAGCTAGCTGAAGACGTTTGTTATAGTTTAAGTTTGAGGAGTTTGTAAGAATATTTTTATATTCAGTTATAAGTTTGAATAGTTGGGATTTGGACGTTTGTAATATAAGTGTGTGTGTGTGTGTGGCTTGTGTGCATACTTTAACCTGTTGTGATCCGTGGAAGTTGGTAAGTAGGGCCACTGGATATTATTATTATCTTTAGTATTGTTATAAGCAGGTTTATAAATAAGGTGTGTGTGTGTGTGAACCCCAAACTTCTGACCCGGATTTGGAGGGCGCCACAATCGAGATACATAATTGAATTGATTGTTGGCTGTGATGTCGGTTGGATTGTGATTATGGATTATTGTGGTTGTTGTTGTGTATTGACGTCGATTTATGTTTCGATGGGTAGTCCGATAAACAAAGGAGACGCTGCCCAATTTTTCGGGAAATCAAACTACGGAAATATAGGAGCATATCTAGTGATTATCGGGACGTCGAGCGACTATATAAATATATATGTATTTTATATGAAACCTGATTGTACGATATGATGAAATATTTTTCCAAAATCAATAACCCTAATTTCATAAAATGACGAGTATACGTATTTTCTGAAAATGAACACCGAACCGATTTCGAGAACATGAACCCTAATTATTGCGCGTGTTATTATAATATGCATAAGTATGAGTCGGGATTTGATATCGAATGGGTAGGTTGGTTATTGAGGATATGTCAAGCATACCTAGATGTCTAACATAGAGTATTTCGACTTTTGAAGGTTTTCGTCGAAAGACCTGAAAGTTGTCGTCGGACCAAAATTAACATAGCGATCAATCAACAAGCGCAGCGAGGTTCCCAGCGAAGGACCCGAGCGTTGAAGTCGGATCCAAGATAGTCTACTAATTAGGTGATAAAGCCCAAATGTCTGAATATATCCAAAATCAGTCAGTGATAGTCGAAAGCTCTGCAAGGCAAGTACCTCTGACCATTCTTTCATGGTTCAGTATATGTGAATATCTAATGTTTTATTCTCGTAACGGAACATAAACATTTTAAGTTACGTATCCCCTGTAGTTATAAATCACTGTTTTAAACCTGTTTTTGGGAAAAGTAACTTCGAAAGGTACTCATCTCGAATGAAATAATTTGTGAACTAGATTTTCTATGTGTGCTGTTAAAATGAATGGTTTTGGAAATGAGATAGGTACAAGTGTTTTGAAAACCGGATAAAATGATCAGATATGGGATACATAGGGTCCATAGTAGGCCTATTGAGGTGGAGTAAGAGGCTAATTCAGTTGCGCACAAATTTATAACCGATTAGTCCAGCAGGTCAGAGACCTAGCTAGTCTCTGAGTTCTGGAATAGGTTTATGGGATGTCAGATGGAGCCATATGGTGTTGATAGCCTGATCAACTATCTTCACATATCCATTACGTATCTGATTTGGCTTTGTGGTTCCCGTAACGGAACAAGTGATTTATACAGTGGATTTGGAAATGAAAATAACATGCTAGAATTGAACTATGGTATTTATACACAGCACACTACTGATATTATTGTTTTACAGAGCATGCTAGTTTTTGAATATCCAGTTTATACATGTGTTACTTGTTTTCTAGCAAGTTAGGAATTCTGTTCCTATAAATTGTTTTACCTGTTATTCATATAGTGGTACCGCTGAGCAATTTGATTGCTCACCCTTGCAGAATGTTTTATATGTATTGCAGATACCTAGGAGATTCTTCCGTGGTAGTCAAGGCAGAGTTCCAGTTCCTTCCATGCCAGGCTCCTCTACGGTAGTTGTATAAGACCAAAGATGGTCTGTTGAGTTGCTATATTAAGATAGTATGGTCAGAATTGTTTGTATTGAGTTGGTTTTGTGATGATTGTAACCTAAATCATACTTAAACCTGGAAAAGATCTTGGTAAAGGGGTCTTAATTCTATTCTTTCATTAAATTGTTTATATTATATTTGTTATTTTTGTTGTTGATGACGTCAACTCCTGACCCCGGGGTTGAGGCCGTCACACAGTGAATGTCCTAAATTCTTCCAATTAGAATTGTGATGCAATACCGTAACCCAAGCCTATGTGCTGGGTTTACCATTAAGGTATTTGCAGGATAATAAAAGAATTTTTTTTGAAAGAAGGTGTGTATCATCAAGGAAAACTATTTTTGAATGAACATATTTATCGTATATGGAATTATACTTGAATTTCTCATATAAACTTTTCATACTGTTGATTATTATGGTTGAGCATTATTGCTCACTCTTGCTTTCTTTTAAATGTCACAACACAACAGATTACCAGTATGCCGGCGTGGGACTTAGTCACTTGAAATCGTGGGGAGAATCCCTGACAACTTTGTCTCAGATGGGCCAGAGTATTAGATAGGTATAATAAATCAGTCATAATTATTGAAACTTTATGTAGAGGTTATGAATAATTGTTCGAGATCCTGTAAATTACATTTGAGTTTTAAAAATAGATGATACTTTTTGTACGTCGTTTCTAAGGCTATAACTTGTGAGTGTGTGAGATTGGGGGTCTGTGATATGGAATTATTAGATTATTGAGTTAATGTAGATTACACATAATTGAAGGATTGCGTGACAACCCAGATTCCTGACCCCGGATTTGGGGGCGTTACAGCAAGCTAATAAAAATCTGAATTGGAGGAGTTGAGGCTCATATACAAGAGCCAAGCTGTGTCTATCAAGACCTTGGAGAATCAGATTGGGCAGATTGCTAATGCATTACTGAATCGTCAACCTGGCATGCTTCCAAGCGATACCGAAGTGCCAGGCAAGAAGGAAGCTAAGGAGTATGTTAAGGCAATTACATTGAGGTCTGGCAAGGTTACGAATCCTGAAAAAGCTAAGACTCCAGAATCTGAAGTTGAGGCTGAAGAAGAAGAAGTGCGGAAGGAAGCAAAAGTGGAACCAAGGAAAACTACTGTTGAGCACACTCCTTCTGAGGGTAATATAGGGGAGAAATAGATCTATCCCCCACCTCCTTTTCCTAAGAGGCTGCAGAAGAAAATGTTGGATAAGAAGTTTGAGAAGTTTCTGGAGGTGTTCAAGAAACTTCACATCAACATACCTTTTGCTGAAGCTCTTGAACAAATGCCTTGTTATGCAAATTTTATGAAAGGTATTCTCTCTCAGAAGGTGAAGCTTGATGACTTAGAGACTGTTGCTCTCACGGAGGAATGCAGTGCTGTGATGTAATAGAAGTTGTCTCCGAAGCTTAAAGATCCTGGAAGCTTCACTATTCCATGCACCATTGGAAATGTGTCATTTGAAAAATGCTTATGTGACTTGGGAGCTAGCATAAATATGATGCCTTTGTCAATCTTCGAGAAGTTGGACTTGCCGGATCCAAAGCCTACTTATATGACTTTGCAGTTGGCCGATCATTCTATTACTTATCCATGAGGCATTGTTGAGGATGTTTTGGTCAAGGTGGATAAACTCATCTTTCCTGCTGATTTTGTAATTCTTGATTTCGAGGAGGATAAGAAGATTCCCATAATCTTGGAAAAACCATTTTTGGCGACTGGCCGAACCTTGATTGATGTGCAGAAAGGTGAGCTCACCATGCGAGTGTTGGATCAGGATGTCACTTTTAATATGTTCAATGTGATGAAGTTCCTACGGAAAATGAGGAATGCTTAATGGTGGAGTAGGTTGATTTTATGGTTATTTCGGAACTTGATCAATTGCTAAGGTCTGATACCTTAGAAAAGGCCTTATTGGAGAATTTTGATAGTGAAGATGATGAAGAGGATGAGCAGTTACAATTTTTGAATGCTTCTCCCTGGAAGAGGAAGATGGATATGCCTTTTGAATCTCTTGGAATGGAGGAGCTGAATAAATATTCTAAGAGCCTCAAGCCATCTATTGAGGAAGCTCCTACTCTTGAGCTTAAGCCTTTACCTGAACATTTGAGGTATGTGTTTTTAGGTGATGCATCTACCTTTCCTGTTACTATTGTATCTGACCTTTCACGTAGTGATGACGAAAAACTCTTGAGAATTATGAGAGAATTCAAATCGGCAATTGGATGGACGATAATAGATATCAAGGGAATCAACCCTTCTTATTATATGCATAAAATTCTGCTAGAGGAAGGTAGCACGCCTACTGTTGAGCAAGAAAGAAGACTAAATCCTATCATGAAGGAAGTCGTGAAGAAGGAAATTCTTAAGTGGCTGGATGCAGGGATCATCATTCCCATTTCTGACAGTTCTTGGGTGAGTCCAGTTCAGTGTGTACCAAAGAAAGGAGGTATCACAGTCATTGCTAATGAGAAGAACGAGCTCACTCCTACTCGAACAGTCACGGGGTGGAGAGTTTGCATGGATTACAGGAAGCTGAACAAGTCCACGAGAAAAGATCATTTCCCTCTGCCATTTATTGATCAGATGCTTGACAGATTGGCTGGACATGAGTACTATTGTCTTCTGGATGGCTATTCAGCCAATAATCAAATTTGCATTGCTTCAGAAGATCAGGAGAAGACTACTTTCACTTGTTCATTTGGCACGTTCTCCTTTAGAAGGGTTTTTTTTTGGTTTATGTGGAGCACCGGCCACATTTCAGAGATGCATGATGGCTATTTTCTCTGACATGATTGGTCAGAATATGGAAGTGTTCATGGACGATTTCTCTGTATTTGGTGATTCATTTGATGAGTGCTTGCAGAATCTAGGCGACATTCTCAAGAGGTGTATTGAGACCAATCTGGTTCTCAATTGGGAGAAATGTCACTTTATGGTGTGACAGGGCATTATTCTTGGGCACAAGGTCTCTAGTAAGGGTCTTGAGATGGACAAAGCCAAAGTGGGGGTCATCAAAAATCTTCCCCCACCAAATTTTGTTAAGGGAGTTTGCAGTTTCCTTGGTCATGCGGGCTTCTACAAGCGGTTCATCAAGGACTTCTCAAAAATTACTAAACCTTTATGCAATCTTCTGGAGAAAGATGTCCCGTTCAAGTTTGATGATGCGTGCTTGGCTGCTTTTGAGTTCTTAAAGAAGAGTTTAATCACGACACCTGTCATAACTGCACCTGATTGGAGTGAACCTTTTGAGATGATGTGCGATGCAAGTGACTATGCAGTTGAAGCAGTTCTTGGGCAGAGAAAGAACAACATATTTCATGTGGTCTACTATGCTAGTAAGACCCTAAATGGTGCTCAACTGAATTATACTACTACGGAGAAAGAACTTTTGGCTATTATCTACGGTTTTGAGAAGTTTCGATCTTATCTGCTTGGGACGAAGGTGACAGTTTTCACTAATCACGCTGTAATTTGATATCTCGTCTCGAAGAAGGACTCGAAGCCTATATTGATTAGATGGGTTCTTTTACTTCGGGAATTTGAGTTGGAGATCAAAGACATAAAAGTTACTGAGAATCAAGTCGCTGATCATCTATCTTATTTAGAGGATCCTAGTGCAACTTCATTGGATAAGACATTAATAAATGAGTCTTTTCCTGATGAGCAGCTGTTTGGAGTGCAAGAGGAAGAACCATGGTTTGCAGACATTATGAACCACCTTGTGAGTAATATCATGCCTCCCGACTTGTCGTACGCTCAAAGAAAGAAGTTTCTGCATGAAGTGAAGTGGTATATGTGGGATGAGCCTTTTCTTTTTTGACAAGGAGCTGATCAAATCATCAGGAGATGTATTCCTTACAGCGAAATGGGGGAATCTTGAGAGATTTCCACTCAACGGCTTACGGAGGACATTATGGTGGAGAAAAGATAGCAGCTCGTATTCTTCAAGCAGGTTTCTTTTGGCCGAATTTATTTAAAGATGCTCATCAGTTTGTTTTGAAATGTGATTGATTTTAACCTGTGGGTAATATGTCCAAGAGGGATGAGATGCCTCTTAATGTGCTTCTCAAGTTTGAAGTCTTTGATGTTCGGGGAATTGACTTTATGGGGCCATTTGTCTCATCTTGTAACAATCAGTATATCTTGTTGGCGGTTGATTATGTCTCAAAATGGGTTGAAGTCAAGGCGTTGCCAACGAATGATACGAAGGAGGTGCTTAATTTTCTTCATAAACAGATATTCACAAGATTTGGAACTCCGAGAGTCATAATCAGTGATGAAGGGTCGCATTTTTGCAATCGCAAGTTCACTGCTATGATGCAAAGGTATAATGTGAATCATTGCACTGCTACGACGTATCATCCTCAAATGAATGGTCAAGCTGAGGTATCTAATAGAGAGATCAAGCATATTTTAGAGAAGGTTGTGTGTCCGTCAAGGAAAGATTGGACTTTGAAGCTTGATGAAGCTGTTTGGGCGTATAGAACAACATACAAGACTCTACTAGGAATGTCGTCGTTTCAGTTGGTTTATGGTAAAGGGGTGTCATTTTTCGGTGGAGCTCGAGCATAAAGCGTACTTGGCTTTGAAGAAGTTGAATCTTGATTTGGATGCAGCTGGAAAGAAGAGGATGCTTCAATTGAATGAACTCGATGAGTTTCAACTTCAAGCATATAAAAATAACAAAATGTATAAAGAGAAAGTCAAGATGTGGCACGATAGGGGTCTAGTGATCAAATCATTTTTGCCGGGGCAACAAGTTCTTATGTTTAACTCTCGTCTCCATCTTTTTCCTGGGAAGTTTAAGTCAAGGTGGTCAGGGTCGTTTGTTGTCAAAACTGTGTTTCCACATGGAGCGGTGGAAATTTTTTGAGAATGATCCGGGCCAAGCATTTAAGGTAAATGGTCAGAGGTTGAAGCATTACTATGGTGACACTGCAAACCGCGAGGTGGTTAGTGCCGTTTTATTGTTCATTTGATCTCGCATTTCTACGTCAAGCTAACGGTGTAAAGCAAGTGCTTCTTGGGAGGCAACCCAAGTTTCTTGTACATTAGTAGATAGAGGAAGAAGTAAGAAAGGAGAAAAGCACAAAAAAATCAAAAAAATAAAAAATTTCAGAGCCAACTACAGTAGCACGGCGCGCCCGCGCTGAGGAAGCGGGGCGGCCGTGCCACTTCTCCAGAAGCAGAACGCGCTCGCGCTGCCTGGCGGGGCGGCCGCGATGAAAAGTCAGAAGCACGGCGCGCCCGCGCTGAGGTAGCGCGCTGCCGCGCTACCCTTGAATTTGAAAAAAATAACAGCTGGGTAAAGAAAAAATCGGGGACTTATTCCAAATATCAATTTCTACCCAAATTTTACTCTTCCACATCCCAAATTTCCTTCTCCAAATCAAACCCATTATTCCCACTATTCCCATAATCAATTTCCACTTCTATTCCATATCTAATTCTCTTCTAACCTCCTATATATACACACACACACTTATACACAAACTTCTCCATCACTTCTCAAATTCTCAAACACAATTCTTTCTCAAACACTTATCTTTTATTTTCTCTTATTTAATCTCAATGGCACCCAAGAGATAACAAACTCAAGTAAGCAGCATCACCACTGATTCTTCGAGTGCAGGTGGTGTGAGGCCAAGGTTTTCAACTCCCGAGGCTGAAGCGGAGTATACGAGGCTTCTCTCGAAGCCTATAGCCAATGAGCGTGGTTTTCTGCCATCAGGGAAAGATGGTAAGTTATTGGAGATGATCTTGGAGATGGGCTGGGTTGCTTTTTGCAAGGCACCCGCTGCTGTGCCCATGAGTGTGGTTCGTGAGTTTTATGAAAATGCAAAGGCGGAGAAGAATGGTTTCACTGTGGTTCGGGGGATGACGGTAGAGTACAGCGCTGAGGCAATAAGGAGGGTGGTTGAGCAGCCCGCGAGGAAGCCCGGTCAGAATATTTGAAATGAGAAGACTCTAAAGGAGTTTGATTTGGATTTGATAGTTGCTACTCTGTGTGTGCCTGAGACTCACCGGAAGTTTAAGAGGGGCACAACTAATTATTCCACGTTCCCTGCTTCGTGCATGAACAGGTTTGAACGTGCATGGAATTCGTTTATTTGTGCTAACATCATGCCATCTTCTCACATGCATGATGTTACTGTGGAGCGTGCACGGTTGTTTTGGGGTATTCTACAGGGTGACTATGTGGACCTTGGTATGGTTATTCACCAAGGGATTTTGAGATTTTTACTAGGGAGTACTACGGGTTCTATAACCTATGCGTCCGTTGTGATGAAACTGTGTGTGGCAGTTGGTATTTATTGGCCAGCACACGAGCAGCTCCAGATTTCTAGTACTCCGATTGACAGTTCGATGCTGCTGAACATGACAGAGTGGTATGGTGGGAAGCCCGATCCTAAGGGGCTTGGATATTCTTATGACCATCTTCCTCAGGCATAGGCTGGTGGCACGACGCAGGCGAGCAAGGTAGCTTGGAGAGCTGAGTTGGGAGAGGCCGATCCTTCGGCATCGCAGCAGCAAGAGCAGGAGGAAGCAGGAGAAGATGTTGGAGTTGGTTTGAGTTCGACACAATATAGGCGTTTAGCAAGGAGGATAGATGCTATACATGACATCCATAGTCCGTTTGCACATGATCTTACCCATGAATTGGGGACTGCTTTCAAAGCCACATGTGTTGACATCCAGTGGCCAGTGTTTGGTGAGGACTCCGTGTATCCACCTTCAGACACGCCTGACACTCTATCCGTTGGGGGTGAGGATCCTGATTTCGAGTAGGTATGCCTGATTCCTTACTATTACCTTCACCGAGGACAGTGAATATTTTAAGTTTGAGGGTAGTAGTTGAAGGAATATGTTTTGTGTGAGTCGCATATAATTTGCATATTCATGATAGTTTAGTGCATATACTTTGCATATTCATGATAGTTTAGTGCATATAGTTGCATATTTGCCATGTAGTTTTTTTTTATTTTGTAGTTTTTTTTATGATAGTTTGTTCATATAGTTTCATGCATTTGCATATTAACATGATCCCTTAGTTGATTTTTCCGATTGATTTGTGATATTGATGCTAGTGTAGTGATGTCGTATTTAGTGATTTTAAGTCTTATCGAATTGATTTGTATGCTAGAGAAAATTATATTTCACTAAGTCTTATAGGTTGCTTGAGGGCTAGATCATGGTCATGGTTTATTTGTTTGTTGAGGTTTAATCGCTTGTTTATAGTTAGAATTTAGGATATTCTCTTAATAATAAATTAACATGGATATTTACAAATTGGAGAAAATTGGATTTCATTGCTAGTTGTTGAGGCTAGGTGTTAAATGGCTAGTAGCCAGCTCATTTTATATGAGTAGTCTAGGGTTGAGCGAGATTGAGCGAAATGCACTCGTTCAGAAATTTGAGAAAAAGGAAAAAAAAGGAGAAAGAACAAAAAGAAGAGAAAAAGAAAAAAATAAGTGTTATGTTTAATTGATCACGAATGGGCTCTTTATTACTCGAGTTATTAAGTTCTTAGGGGACTTTGTGCCTAGTGACCTAAGGCTTTTATAGTCTGGGATCCGCTAACCTAACGCTCGCTACATGGATACTATTGTATAAGTCTTTTATGGACCTCACTCATTACACGGTCAAATAAGCATATTTTTGTTGTTTATGTGTTATGAATAAAAGCGTGAATCCAAATAAAACTCCAATATAAGAATTAAAGTGTTATAAGTTATTTTGAGTCTAGCTTTTATTTTATTTATAACCTTGTGATTGCTTTGATGAGTAGTGAGTCATGATTATTGATCTAGTTACGATGGTATATTTTTAAGCATTTGCACACACACACATATCTCTGGTTTGTAGGTTGATTTGTGAGGTTCGATTGATCTTTATCTGAATAACTGTAATAGTTGAGATGTTGTATGTTGATTGGTTTAGTTATTCTATGGGGATTGTTGCATTCATATAGTTTGCACTCATGCATTTTTATTTCTTGTTCTTTGAGTCTTTTTATGCTTGAAGACAAGCATCGATTCAAGTTTGAGGGTATGTTGAATGGCATTTATGACACTTTATAATGCTCCATTAAGCTTTGAATTGGTGTATTTGTACTCAAGTTATTGGTGTTTTAATGTATTTTTAGTGTTTTTGCATTTCAGGCATTTATCTGGAATTCAGGTGAATTAGCATTGATTTGATGCTAATATGGTGTTAGGATGGTGTCCAAGGAATAAAGGCTCGTGACGACCAACTCATTGCAGCAAGAAAAGAAGGCAATTTCAGTTTTTTCAGAAGGTCGGTGTGCCCGCGCTATGCTAGCACGCGCCCGCGCTATGGTAGCACGCGCCCGCGCCTGCGCCAGAGAAACAGAATGTCTGCGCGCCCGCGCTGGTGTGGCACACGGCCGCGCCAGGTCGGGATTCCAAATTCCTG
Source organism: Apium graveolens (assembly GCF_009905375.1). NCBI lineage: Eukaryota > Viridiplantae > Streptophyta > Magnoliopsida > Apiales > Apiaceae > Apium > Apium graveolens. Next base: position 117,400,895 of record NC_133652.1, read on the forward strand.
TTTCAATTAGAAGACTGTTTTTCTGGGCTTTTGGATTAATAGGGATGCTATTTAAAGACAACAAAAAGACGGTTTTCATAACGGAGCTTTAGGAGAAGAAGAAAGGAAGACCTATAGCACAATTCAACGAAGGCGAAGAAGATCTAGTTTATTCTTGTGAATCTTTGTTCTAAGTTGTAATCTTGGATGCTCGTTTCTTGTTGTTTTGAACCTAATACTCTAGATTACGTACTTTGTTTATTATTTTTTTTATAAAGACTACATTTATTATACCATGCTTTCATCGGAACCCACATTGATGATGAGTCCGATTATGGGCTAATCGTTATCGTGGGGTTCTAGCGGATTTATTTATAGATTTCTTTAGTTAATTTATTTCGATGCCTTAGTGTGTGGTGATTGTATTATAACCTAGTATTGGTTGTGCTTATTCGTCTTATGAGCGTCACAAACTTATAAGATAGCTTGCTAATCTTTAATGAAGCGAAAGTGAATTTAAGGGTTTAGAACTTGCCATGCTAGCATAGGTTCATGTGTTATTGTTATGCATGATTCGTAGGTAATTTTAACCATCTTACTTGCCCTATGTAATCACGATAGATAACTTGTGCATTAAACCGTTATGTTGTCAAATTCTATAGACATATAGGGTCTCAATATAATTGGTGTCTATTCAGCTTCTATCTCTTTTATGGATGTCTGGTAGTATGGTATTCGTGCAATGAAAGTTGGCGTTTATCAGTTTCATGTTATCTGATTAGTGTCATCACCATTACATGCTAAGGTTAAGAATGAAAAGGCTATTGAATGAAGTATTTAATGAAGTTAGAATCTCATATTTGTGTTATTTATTATTTAATTCTCTTTAATCTCTTAGTTAATGTTCTCTAGTATAATTCTCAATAGTTAATCGTAGTATAATCAAAACCCAAATTGTTATTCGTCTTAGCATTGAATAATAGCCATATCATTGTCGCATAAGTGTATAAATCACTAAGTTAACCTAAACCAGTTTCTATGGGAACAAACTATAAATAATTCTATATTACTTGTGAACGCATATCTTTGCGTGAATTTTAGCGCGTGTTTAGCGACTAAAAATATGGTGTTATCCATGACATCTGCTCATGTTACTCGCATGCCTTCATCCTTTGTCGGTGTTTTAGCTTGTGAATGCATTGCTCAACACACCTCTGAACCTCTAGCTATGAAATTGATCACCTTATGATGTGGTAGTTTTCGTGGTGGTGTCTTATCTCTTTTCATAGTCATCATATCTCTCTTGACATATGCCGATTTGTTGTTCAACATGAATGTAGATAAATACCCCTTCTTGACAAGAACCCGAATTTCTTTCCTTAATGCCACATAATCATAAGCTCTATGTCTATAATCTCCAAGAAAATCACATTATAGTCTTGACTCTTGGTTTGTCTTTGGCTTGTTTGTCTTTGTAGGCCACTTCACGATTTTTCCCAATTTGTTGAACTCTCTTACCATGAAATATGGTGTTATGGTGAAACCGTAGCTGTCATATGTTGGGGTAAAAATTTGGATCTCTCCTCTAGTTTAATCGATCATGTGTTGAGTTAACGCGTGGTTCCTCTTGTATGTTCCTCTAACATGATTTATAATCTCTAGCTCTTAGTGTCACAATCTTGTGTCTTGGGCCATAATATTTGTCATCATACTTTCTTCTTTCTTAAACCTGACTTGTGTCATATCTTAGGCCTAAACATCATCCGTGATTTTACATGAATACTTTGTGAGCTAGTCATATAATGGGGAATCCCTTTCTAGACCCCTTCTAAAAGCCTCAATTATTGTTGGTACGTCACAATTTGTAATAATGACCTTTTCACTATTGAATCTCGTGAAGTAATCCCTTAGTGGCTCAATAAACCTCTGAACTACTTTATAAAGATCACTTGTAGTCTTATCAAATACCTTAATACTTGCAAATTATAGGTTGAATGAATCTACCAATATGCAAACATGCGTATACATCCTTTTGATAATCCGATAAACTAATATAATGATGGGTTTAATGACGTCGATTTGAACCCCTTACACATGCATGGTTCTCTAAGTTCTTTCGGTACGAGTACTGTAAAAATCCTTTATTTATACTGAGCAATGTGTTCTTACGGGTCACTAGATCCATCATATAGTTTAAGTGATAAACCGTATCTCTTTGGAATTTCCACTAGAGCTATGTCGTCACTGAACGGAGAATATGTGTAGCTCGTTCATGTTGCTATCTTTAATGACTTAGGAACCTATAGGATGCGTTGGAATAAATATCTCACTTCATATAACTCTTTATTCAAGGATTCTGAAATATAGCCATGTGATCTATACCTTATATGCCTTGACCGCTTCCGTTTGTGATCCTTCTCTTTTTGTCATACATGTCATCTTGATGTTGTCTTTTAGTATCCTTGTTATTCACCATGGCGTCTTCATCTTCATCTATGATTACCGACCTTTCTCGTTTAGTTTCCTGTTATTCCGCGTCTTCTGCATCATCCATGTTTACTCGTCTTAACACACAGTTTAAACATTTCTTATAAGTCTTTTTGCTCCGAGATTTAACTCTTTTTTCAGTGATTCATTTTGTGACTTCAATGACTACATGTGCGACTGCAACTTTTTGAGTGTTACAGCCATTTCTTTGTTTATATCTAGATTGTTTTCATGATTTGTAGGTTTATCTCATTGTTCATCATTTGCCATCATAGAAGATCAATTAGTCACATCCCAAATTTTTAACAGACGACGCCAATTATTTTTGATGTTTTTATGGGTTAAATGTAAAGCCTAAAGTGATATTTAAGATTAATCAAATGAAAATTTAAAATGAAAACAAGAACACGAAATAAAAAGACACAAGAAATGGTGACGCAAAAAACTCTAATAAGGGTCAAAACTGCATATGGGATTGAGTACCTAACCTAGAGATATTCACTGAATTTTCCGAAAATAAAGGTTACATAAGCATTTTATCAATCATTACAAGATTAAATGTGTAGAATTTCATACAGTATTTGATCGTAAGAGTTTTTCTTTAACTAGGACATGCAGTTTAAAGTGTAGTCTAATTGTGATACATGTTGATATAAACTCATTATCTCCCCTCTTCCAAAAACCTTATCCTCCCATCATCACTATAATCGCTCCCTAAATATTTAATATATTAAAGCAGGAGTACCAGTTCGAGGACCATTACTCCTAAATTATAGGACTGTTATTGACTTCTTCTTTAGTTTTTACCTCATGTCATTTGCTTCAACTCATGTCAATGATTTTATGTTATGATCATGTCATGTCCATTTCTTCAAGTTATTTTCTAACAATTTTATGTCTTGAAACTTGCAAAAATGGGTATCAACTGGATTACACATATAATATATTACATAATTGTAACTGTTCATAAATTTGAAGTTTGAAGTTACGAATCATTGAGACCTTAATATATTAATAAATTATGATATTAATTTTGCATGTTTTTTGTACATATCATTTTTTATTCAAGGACCATTTCCAATGACTCGGGATGAGTGTTTCGTGTTCTACTTTATTCACCCAATTCATACAAATTCGTAAATTTATCCAATTACAAAAAAACAAAGAAAACAACCATTAAATTGACAATTTTCTGAATCACTTTAAGAAATGGGCTCTTTTTTTCTGGTTGCATCACCCACGTTGAAAACAAGTCAATTCAATTATTGTACAAGTTGAAAGGACAAAATAAAGAAAAAATTCACTAAACTCAAATATTACTAGATAAAAAAGTGGTGCATATTACAGAGTAATTATTATGCATATGTTATGTACTTGATGATTACATAAACAAAACACCTAAGTAGATTTTACTTAGTGAAATAATGTAGCACTCGACATATAAGGATTATAGTCCCGACGGATAAATCATTATAATCCCGACGGATGATAACTTATTATCCATCGAGTGAGTAGCTTGTAATAATGAGTCTGTAGCACATTTCTGCATACACCTTTGTATACATTCTGTAGTAGCATATAAGTCATGTTAACTTTAACTAGATATGCAGAATAGGTTGATTAATTGTACATAGATGATGTCTTGTAATTCTGCATAAATGAATTGAAGTCAAGTGCCAAAATAGCTACCGACGGATGATTAACAAAGCCATCGACGGATGATCAAATAGCTATCAACGGATGTTTATATAGCAGTCAACGGATGATCAATGAAGCCATCAACGGATGATCATAAAGTCGACGGATGATCATGTACTCAACGGATAAAGAATTCAAATATCAGTTGACAATGACAACTGGTCACATGCGTCGAAGTGTATGCAAATGGAATGAGGAAGCCTATTAACTGGGTAATAGAGAACAAAGTAACAAAGCATTAGACCCGAAAGGTTAGTACTAGATGCGGGTTAGGTCGGTTTTAAGGTTAGGTCGGTTTTTTGTTCACCCCTAATGTCGACTAGGTGAATGTCGATATTTCGGTCGCCTGATCGACTAAGCGGTCGACTAGTCGGGCTGCTAAGTCGTTCCGATCATCGACTATTGCGTGAACCCGTGGGGTTTACCCAGTGCGCACCCAAAGGGTAGCGGCTGCGGGTTCCCTACGATAAAAAAAAACACGTCTGTCTAATAAAACTAGGGGTGAGCGAAACCGGATATCCAATTTTTCGGATTGTTAAATTTACATTCCGTATCCGGATCCGATTTAACCGGATATCCAGATATTCGGATATCCGATTAAATCGGATCGGAAATCTGATTATTTGGATTAATTTAAAACTTCCATTTTTTAAGAAAAAATACGATTTACGGGATAATTAATACATATTCGAGTTACTTTGTTACTTTCGGGTCTAATGCTTTGTTAATAAGGGAGACTACTTGTACTTGTGTGACATCAAAGAATTTTCTGATCAAACCTCTATCTGGATGAACTAGATGAAGTAAGAAGTATTGATGCATACAGGAACCTACCTGAAAGGTTAGTGGTCAAGTACAAAGGAGGAAAGGAGATTCAATGGCCACTTCACAGGATTCTTCAAGAGAGCCAAGCTGTACTGATTAAAGTTTATTCATCTTTCAAGAAGAATTTTGGGTTCGATATCACTGCAAGAAGACTAGAATTGAAGAAGATTGAAGAACTAAGGAGTGTTAGAGCTAAAGATGCACTCCCAAAGACTCTTATCATCCCATATACAGGGAGAAGAGTGCATCTAAGTCCCTACTGGCTGATGGAGTTCATAGATGACAAAAGGGTGAGAAGATTCTTCAGATTAGAAGACCAATTGAGCATCTCCAGTAATGAGACTCTCTTGGAAATGCAAGAAAAGCTAAATCTCTCTGACACTGATGAACTGGAATTCCACAGGCAGCTCCAAAATCAGATTGATGAAAACAACAAAAAGCTTGGAAGAAGATCCAGACCTTCAAGAAACTAGAAAAATCTGCTCAGGCTAGAGGAGCATCTTGAAAATGACTGTGAGCTAAACTTTGTACATTTTGATTAATTGAAGCACATTTCAGTATTATCTACTTTTCCTTAAAGCTGTATGTTTAGGGTGTTTTGTTATCATCAAGTATCTCTTAATTTATGGCTACAATTCCAGTAGACATAAATTGGGGGAGATTGTTGTGCATATATTGTCTACTTGATGATTACATAAACAAAACACCTAAGTAGATTTTACTTAGTGAAATAATGTAGCACTCGACGGATAAGGATTATACTCCCGACAGATAAATCATTATAGTCCCGACGGATGATAACTTATTATCCATCGAGTGAGTAGCTTATGTAATAATGAGTCTGTAGCATATATCTGCATACACCTATGTATATATTCTGTAGTAGCATATAAGTCATGTTGACTTTAACTAGATATGCAGAATAGGTTGATTAATTGTACATAGATGATGTCTTGTAATTCTGCATAAATGAATTGAAGTCAAATGCCAAAATAGCTACCGACGGATGATTAATAAAGCCATCGACGGATGATCAAATAGCTATCAACGAATGTTTAATATAGCAGTCGACGAATGATCAATGAAGCCATCAACGGATGATCATAAAGTCCACGGATGATCATGTACTCAACGGATAAAGAATTCAAATATCAGTTGACAGTGACAACTGGTCACATGCGTCGAAGTGTATGCAAATGGAATGAGGAAGCCTATTAACTGGGTAATAGAGAACAAAGTAACAAAGCATTAGACCCGAAAGGTTTGTACTAGATGCGGGTTAGGTCAGTTTTAATGTTAGGTCAGTTTTTTGTTCACCCCTAATGTCGACTAGGTGAATGTCGATATTTCGGTCGCCTGATCGACTAAGCGGTCGACTAATCGGGCTGCTAAGTCGTTCGGATCATCGACTATTGCATGAGCCCGTGGGGTTTGCCCAGTGCGAACCCAAAAGGTAGCGGCTGCGGGTTCCCTATGATAAAAAAAAGAAACATGTCAGTCTAATAAAACTAGGGGTGAGCAAAACCGTATATCCAATTTTTCGGATTGTTAAATTTACATTCCGGATCCGGATCCGATTTAACCGGATATCTAGATATTCGGATATCCGATTAAATCGGACCGGAAATCTGATTATTCGGATCAATTTAAAACTTCCATTTTTTAAGAAAAATACGATTTAGGGGATAATTAATACATATTCGAGTTACTTTGTTACTTTCGGGTCTAATGCTCTGTTAATAAGGGAGACTACTTGTACTTGTGTGACATCAAAGAATTTTTTGATCAAACCTCTATCTGGAAGAACTAGATGAAATAAGAAGTATTGATGCATACAGAAACCTACCTGAAAGGTTAATGGTCAAGTATAAAGGAGGAAAGGAGATTCAGTGGCCACTTCACAGGATTCTTCAAGAGAGCCAAACTGTACTGATTAAAGTTTATTTATCCTTCAACAAGAATTTTGGGTTCGATATCACTGCAAGAAGACTAGTATTGAAGAAGATTGAAGAACTAAGGAGTGTTAGAGCTAAAGATGCACTCCCAAAGACTCTTATCATCCCATACAAAGGGAGAAGAGTGCATCTAAGGCCCTACTTGGTGATGGAGTTCATAGATGACAAAAGGGTGAGAAGATTCTTCAGATTAGAAGACCAATTGAGCATCTCCAACAATGAGACTCTCTTGGAAATGCAAGAAAAGCTAAATCTCTAAGAATCTGATGAACTGGAATTCCACAGGCAGCTCCAAAATCAGATTGATGAAAACAACAGAAAGCTTGGAAGAAGATCCAGACCTTCAAGAAACTAGAAAAATCTGCTCAGGCTAGAGGAGCATCTTGAAAATGACTGTGAGCTAAACTTTGTACATTTTGATTAATTGAAGCACTTTTCAGTATTATCTACTTTTCCTTAAAGCTGTATGTTTAGGGTGTTTTGTTATCATCAAGTATCTCTTAATTTATGGCTACAATTCCAGTAGACATAAATTGGGGGAGATTGTTGTGCATATATTGTGTACTTGATGATTATATAAACAAAACACCTAAGTAGATTTTACTTAGTGAAATAATGTAGCACTGGACGGATAAGGATTATACTCCCGACGGATAAATCATTATAGTCCCGACGGATGATAACTTATTATCCATCGAGTGAGTAGCTTATGTAATAATGAGTCTGTAGCATATTTCTGCATACACCTTTGTATACATTCTGTAGTAGCATATAAGTCATGTTGACTTTAACTAGATATGCAAAATAGGTTCATTAATTGTACATAGATGATGTCTTGTAATTCTGCATAAATGAATTGAAGTCAAGTACCAAAATAGCTACCGACGGATGATTAACAAAGCCATCGACGGAAGATCAAATAGCTATCAACGAATGTTTAATATAGCAGTCGACGGATGATCAATGAAGCCATCAACGGATGATCATAAAGTCCACGGATGATCATGTACTCAACGGATAAAGAATTCAAATTTCAGTTGACAGTGACAACTGGTCACATGCGTCGAAGTGTATGCAAATGGAATGAGGAAGCCTATTAACTGGGTAATAGAGAACAAAGTAACAAAGCATTAGACCCGAAAGGTTAGTACTAGATGCGGGTTAGGTCGGTTTTAAGGTTAGGTCGGTTTTTTTTCACCCCTAATGTCGACTAGGTGAATGTCGATATTTCGGTCGCCTGATCGACTAAGCGGTCGACTAGTCGGGCTGCTAAGTCGTTCGGATCATCGACTATTGCGTGAGCCCGTGGGGTTTACCCAGTGCGCACCCAAAGGGTAGCGGCTGCGGGTTCCCTACGATAAAAAAAAGAAACATGTCTGTCTAATAAAACTAGGGGTGAGCAAAACCGGATATCCGATTTTTCGGATTGCTAAATTTACATTCCGTATCCGATTTAACCGGATATCCAGATATTCGGATATCCGATTAAATCGGACCGGAAATCTGATTATTCGGATCAATTTAAAACTTCCATTTTTTAAGAAAAAATACGATTTACGGGATAATTAATACATATTCGAGTTACTTTGTTACTTTCGGGTCTAATGCTTTGTTAATAAGGGAGACTACTTGTACTTGTGTGACATCAAAGAATTTTCTGATCAAACCTCTATCTGGATGAACTAGATGAAGTAAGAAGTATTGATGCATACAGGAACCTACCTGAAAGGTTAGTGGTCAAGTACAAAGGAGGAAAGGAGATTCAATGGCCACTTCACATGATTCTTCAAGAGAGCCAAGCTGTACTGATTAAAGTTTATTCATCCTTCAAGAAGAATTTTGGGTTCGATATCACTGCAAGAAGACTAGTATTGAAGAAGATTGAAGAACTAAGGAGTGTTAGAGCTAAATATGCACTCCCAAAGACTCTTATCATCCCATACACAGGGAGAAGAGTTCATCTAAGGCCCTACTGGCTGATGGAGTTCATAGATGACAAAAGAGTGAGAATACTCTTCAGATTAAAAGACCAATTGAGCATCTCCAGCAATGAGACTCTCTTGGAAATGCAAGAAAAGCTAAATCTCTCAGAATCTGATGAACTGGAATTCCACAGGCAGCTCCAAAATCAGATTGATGAAAACAACAGAAAGCTTGGAAGAAGATCCAAACCTTCAAGAAACTAGAAAAATCTGCTCAGGCTAGAGGAGCATCTTGAAAATGACTGTGAGCTAAACTTTGTACATTTTGATTAATTGAAGCACTTTTCAGTATTATCTACTTTTCCTTGAAGTTGTATGTTTAGGGTGTTTTATTATCATCAAGTATCTCTTAATTTATGGCTACAATTCCAGTAGACATAAATTGGGGGAGATTGTTGTGCATATATTGTGTACTTGATGATTACATAAACAAAACACCTAAGTAGATTTTACTTAGTGAAATAATGTAGCACTCAACGGATAAGGATTATACTCCCGACGGATAAATCATTATTGTCCCGACGGATGATAACTTATTATCCATCGAGTGAGTAGCTTATGTAATAATGAGTCTGTAGCATATTTCTGCATACACCTTTGTATACATTCTGTAGTAGCATATAAGTCATGTTGACTTTAACTAGATATGCAGAATAGGTTGATTAATTGTACATAGATGATGTCTTGTAATTCTACACAAATGAATTAAAGTCAAATACCAAAATAGCTACCGACGGATGATTAACAAAGCCATCAACGGATGATCAAATAGCCATCAACGAATGTTTAATATAGCAGTCGACGGATGATCAATGAAGCCATCAACGGATGATCATAAAGTCCACAGATGATCATGTACTCAACGGATAAAGAATTCAAATATCAGTTGACAGTGACAACTGGTCACATGCGTCGAAGTGTATACAAATGGAATGAGGAAGCCTATTAACTAGGTAATAGAGAACAAAGTAACAAAGCATTAGACCCGAAAGGTTAGTACTAGATGCGAGTTAGGTCGGTTTTAAGGTTAGGTCGGGTTTTTTTTACCCATAATGTCGACTAGGTGAATGTCGATATTTCGGTCGCCTGATCGACTAAGCGGTCGACTAGTCGGGCTGCTAAGTCGTTCGGATCATTGACTATTGCGTGAGCCCGTGGGGTTTACCCAGTGCGCACCCAAAGGGTAGCGGCTGCAGGTTCCCTATGATAAAAAAAAGAAACATGTCTGTCTAATAAAACTAGGGGTGAGCAAAACCGGATATCCGATTTTTCGGATTGTTAAATTTACATTCCGTATCCGGATCCGATTTAACCGGATATCCAGATATTCGGATATCCAATTAAATCGGACTGGAAATCTGATTATTCGGATCATTTTAAACTTCCATTTTTTAAGAAAAAATACGATTTACGGGATAATTAATACATATTCGAGTTACTTTGTTACTTTCGGGTCTAGTGCTTTGTTAATAAGGGAGACTACTTGTACTTGTGTGACATCAAAGAATTTTCTGATCAAACCTCTATCTGGATGAACTAGATGAAGTAAGAAGTATTGATGCATACAGGAACCTACCTGAAAGGTTAGTGGTCAAGTACAAAGGAGGAAAGGAGATTCAATGACCACTTCACAGGATTCTTCAAGAGAGCCAAGCTGTACTGATTAAAGTTTATTCATCCTTCAAGAAGAATTTTGGGTTCGATATCACTGCAAGAAGACTAGTATTGAAGAAGATTGAAGAACTAAGGAGTGTTAGAGCTAAAGATGCACTCCCAAAGACTCTTATCATCCCATACACAGGGAGAAGAGTGCATCTAAGGCCCTACTGGCTGATGGATTTCATAGATGACAAAAGGGTGAGAAGATTCTTCAGATTAGAAGACCAATTGAGCATTTCCAGCAATGAGACTCCCTTGGAAATGCAAGAAAAGCTAAATCTCTCAGAATCTGATGAACTGGAATTCCACAGGCAGCTCCAAAATCAGATTGATGAAAACAACAGAAAGCTTGGAAGAAGATCCAGACATTCAAGAAACTAGAAAAATCTGCTCAGGCTAGAGGAGCATCTTGAAAATGACTGTGAGCTAAACTTTGTACATTTTTATTAATTGAAGCACTTTTCAGTATTATCTACTTTTCCTTAAAGCTGTATGTTTAGGGTGTTTTGTTATCATCAAGTATCTCATAATTTATGGCTACAATTCCAGTAGACATAAATTGGGGGAGATTGTTGTGCATATATTGTGTACTTGATGATTACATAAACAAAACACCTAAGTAGATTTTACTTAGTGAAATAATATAGCACTCGACGGATAAGGATTATACTTCCGACGGATAAATCATTATAGTCCCGACGGATGATAACTTATTATCCATCGAGTGAGTAGCTTATGTAATAATGAGTCTGTAGCATATTTCTGCATACACCTTTGTATACATTCTGTAGTAGCATATAAGTCATGTTGACTTTAACTAGATATGCAGAATAGGTTGATTAATTGTATATAGATGATGTCTTGTAATTCTGCATAAATGAATTGAAGTCAAGTACCAAAATAGCTACCGACGGATGATTAACAAAGCCATCGATGGAAGATCAAATAGCTATCAACGAATGTTTAATATAGCAGTCGACGGATGATCAATGAAGCCATCAACGGATGATCATAAAGTCCACGGATGATCATGTACTCAACGGATAAAGAATTCAAATTTCAGTTGACAGCGACAACTGGTCACATGCGTCGAAGTGTATGCAAATGGAATGAGGAAGCCTATTAACTGGGTAATAGAGAACAAAGTAACAAAGCATTAGACCCGAAAGGTTAGTACTAGATGCGGGTTAGGTTGGTTTTAAGGTTAGGACGGTTTTTTGTTCACCCCTAATGTCGACTAGGTGAATGTCGATATTTCGGTCACCTGATCGACTAAACGGTCGACTAGTCGGGCTGCTAAGTCGTTCGGATCATCGACTATTGCGTGAGCCCGTAGGGTTTGCTCGGTGCGCACCCAAAAGGTAGCGGCTGCGGGTTCCCTACGATAAAAAAAAGAAACATGTCTGTCTAATAAAACTAGGGGTGAGCAAAACCGGATATCCGATTTTTCGGATTGTTAAATTTACATTCCGTATCCGGATCCGATTTAACCGGATATCCAGATATTCAGATATCCGATTAAATTGGACCGGAAATCTGATTATTCGGATCAATTTAAAACTTCCATTTTTTAAAAAAAATACGATTTACGGGATAATTAATACATATTCGAGTTACTTTGTTACTTTCGGGTCTAATGCTTTGTTAATAAGGGAGACTACTTGTACTTGTGTGACATCAAAGAATTTTCTGATCAAACCTCTATCTGGATGAACTAGATGAAGTAAGAAGTATTGATGCATACAGGAACCTACCTGAAAAGTTAGTGGTCAAGTACAAAGGAGGAAAGGAGATTCAGTGGCCACTTTACAGGATTCTTCAAGAGAGCCAAGCTGTACTGATTAAAGTTTATTCATCCTTCAAGAAGAATTTTGGGTTCGATATCACTGCAAGAAGACTAGTATTGAAGAAGATTGAAGAACTAAGGAGTGTTAGAGCTAAAGATGCACTCATAAAGACTCTTATCATCCCATACACAGGGAGAAGAGTGCATCTAAGGCCCTACTGGCTGATGGATTTCATAGATGACAAAAGGGTGAGAAGATTCTTCAGATTAGAAGACCAATTGAGCATCTCCAGCAATGAGACTCTCTTGGAAATGCAAGAAAAGCTAAATCTCTCAGAATCTGATGAACTGGAATTCCACAGGCAGCTCCAAAATCAGATTGATGAAAACAACAGAAATCTTGGAAGAAGATACAGACATTCAAGAAACTAGAAAAATCTGCTCAGGCTAGAGGAGCATCTTAAAAATGACTGTGAGCTAAACTTTGTACATTTTGATTAATTGAAGCACTTTTCAGTATTATCTACTTTTCCTTAAAGCTGTATGTTTAGGGTGTTTTGTTATCATCAAGTATCTCTTAATTTATGGCTACAATTCCAGTAGACATAAATTGGGGGAGATTGTTGTGCATATATTGTGTACTTGATGATTACATAAACAAAACACCTAAGTAGATTTTACTTAGTGAAATAAAGTAGCACTCGACGGATAAGGATTATACTCCCGACGGATAAATCATTATAGTCCTGACGGATGATAACTTATTATCCATCGAGTGAGTAGCTTATGTAATAATGAGTCTGTAGCATATTTCTGCATACACCTTTGTATACATTTTGTAGTAGCATAGAAGTCATGTTGACTTTAACTAGATATGCAAAATAGGTTCATTAATTATACATAGATGATGTCTTGTAATTCTGCATAAATGAATTGAAGTCAAGTACCAAAATAGCTACCGACGGATGATTAACAAAGCCATCGACGGATGATCAAATAGCTATCAACGAATGTTTAATATAGCAGTCGACGGATGATCAATGAAGCCATCAACGGATGATCATAAAGTCCACGGATGATCATGTAGTCACCGGATAAAGAATTCAAATTTCAGTTGACAGCGATAACTGGTCACATGCGTCAAAGTGTATGCAAATGGAATGAGGAAACCTATTAACTGGGTAATAGAGAACAAATTAACAAAGCATTAGACCCGAAAGGTTAGTACTAGATGCGGGTTAGGTCTGTTTTAAGGTTAGGTCGGTTTTTTGTTCACCCCTAATGTTGACTAGGTGAATGTCGATATTTCGGTCGCCTGATCGATTAAGAGGTCGACTAGTCGGGCTGCTAAGTCGTTCAGATCATCGACTATTGCGTGAGCCTGTGGGGTTTGCCAGTGCGCACCCAAAAGGTAGCGGCTGCGGGTTCCCTATGATAAAAAAAAGAAACATGTCAGTCTAATAAAACTAGGGGTGAGCAAAACCGTATATCCAATTTTTCGGATTGTTAAATTTACATTCCGGATCCGGATCCGATTTAACCGGATATCTAGATATTCGGATATCCGATTAAATCGGACCGGAAATCTGATTATTCGGATCAATTTAAAACTTCCATTTTTTAAGAAAAATACGATTTAGGGGATAATTAATACATATTCGAGTTACTTTGTTACTTTCGGGTCTAATGCTCTGTTAATAAGGGAGACTACTTGTACTTGTGTGACATCAAAGAATTTTTTGATCAAACCTCTATCTGGAAGAACTAGATGAAATAAGAAGTATTGATGCATACAGAAACCTACCTGAAAGGTTAATGGTCAAGTATAAAGGAGGAAAGGAGATTCAGTGGCCACTTCACAGGATTCTTCAAGAGAGCCAAACTGTACTGATTAAAGTTTATTTATCCTTCAACAAGAATTTTGGGTTCGATATCACTGCAAGAAGACTAGTATTGAAGAAGATTGAAGAACTAAGGAGTGTTAGAGCTAAAGATGCACTCCCAAAGACTCTTATCATCCCATACAAAGGGAGAAGAGTGCATCTAAGGCCCTACTTGGTGATGGAGTTCATAGATGACAAAAGGGTGAGAAGATTCTTCAGATTAGAAGACCAATTGAGCATCTCCAACAATGAGACTCTCTTGGAAATGCAAGAAAAGCTAAATCTCTAAGAATCTGATGAACTGGAATTCCACAGGCAGCTCCAAAATCAGATTGATGAAAACAACAGAAAGCTTGGAAGAAGATCCAGACCTTCAAGAAACTAGAAAAATCTGCTCAGGCTAGAGGAGCATCTTGAAAATGACTGTGAGCTAAACTTTGTACATTTTGATTAATTGAAGCACTTTTCAGTATTATCTACTTTTCCTTAAAGCTGTATGTTTAGGGTGTTTTGTTATCATCAAGTATCTCTTAATTTATGGCTACAATTCTAGTAGACATAAATTGGGGGAGATTGTTGTGCATATATTGTGTACTTGATGATTACATAAACAAAACACCTAAGTAGATTTTACTTAGTGAAATAATGTAGCACTCGACGGATAAGGATTATACTCCCGACGGATAAATCATTATAGTCCCGACGGATGATAGATTATTATCCATCGAGTGAGTAGCTTATATAATAGTGAGTCTGTAGCATATTTCTGCATACACCTTTGTATACATTCTGTAGCAGCATATAAGTCATGTTGACTTTAACTAGATATGCAGAATAGGATGATTAATTGTACATAGATGATGTCTTGTAATTCTGCATAAATAAATTAAAGTCAAGTGCCAAAATAGCTACCGACGGATGATTGACAAAGCCATCGACGGATGATCAAATAGCTATCAACGAATGTTTAATATAGCAGTCGACAGATGATCAATGCAGCCATCAACGGATGATTATAAAGTCCACGGATGATCATGTACTCAACGGATAAAGAATTCAAATATCAGTTGACAGTGACAACTGGTCAAATGCATCCAAGTGTATGCAAATGGAATGAGGAAGCCTATTAACTGGGTAATAGAGAACAAAGTAACAAAGCATTAGACCCGAAAGGTTAGTACTAGATGCGAGTTAGGTCGGTTTTAAAAATTAGGTCAGTTTTTTGTTCACCCCTAATGTCGACTAGGTGAATGTCGATATTTCGGTCGCCTGATCGACTAAGCGGTCGACTAGTCGGGCTGCTAAGTCGTTCGGATCATTGACTATTGCGTGAGCCCGTGGGGTTTACCCAGTGCGCACCCAAAGGGTAGCGGCTGCAGGTTCCCTATGATAAAAAAAAGAAACATGTCTGTCTAATAAAACTAGGGGTGAGCAAAACCGGATATCCGATTTTTCGGATTGTTAAATTTACATTCCGTATCCGGATCCGATTTAACCGGATATCCAGATATTCGGATATCCAATTAAATCGGACTGGAAATCTGATTATTCGGATCATTTTAAACTTCCATTTTTTAAGAAAAAATACGATTTACGGGATAATTAATACATATTCGAGTTACTTTGTTACTTTCGGGTCTAGTGCTTTGTTAATAAGGGAGACTACTTGTACTTGTGTGACATCAAAGAATTTTCTGATCAAACCTCTATCTGGATGAACTAGATGAAGTAAGAAGTATTGATGCATACAGGAACCTACCTGAAAGGTTAGTGGTCAAGTACAAAGGAGGAAAGGAGATTCAATGACCACTTCACAGGATTCTTCAAGAGAGCCAAGCTGTACTGATTAAAGTTTATTCATCCTTCAAGAAGAATTTTGGGTTCGATATCACTGCAAGAAGACTAGTATTGAAGAAGATTGAAGAACTAAGGAGTGTTAGAGCTAAAGATGCACTCCCAAAGACTCTTATCATCCCATACACAGGGAGAAGAGTGCATCTAAGGCCCTACTGGCTGATGGATTTCATAGATGACAAAAGGGTGAGAAGATTCTTCAGATTAGAAGACCAATTGAGCATTTCCAGCAATGAGACTCCCTTGGAAATGCAAGAAAAGCTAAATCTCTCAGAATCTGATGAACTGGAATTCCACAGGCAGCTCCAAAATCAGATTGATGAAAACAACAGAAAGCTTGGAAGAAGATCCAGACATTCAAGAAACTAGAAAAATCTGCTCAGGCTAGAGGAGCATCTTGAAAATGACTGTGAGCTAAACTTTGTACATTTTTATTAATTGAAGCACTTTTCAGTATTATCTACTTTTCCTTAAAGCTGTATGTTTAGGGTGTTTTGTTATCATCAAGTATCTCATAATTTATGGCTACAATTCCAGTAGACATAAATTGGGGGAGATTGTTGTGCATATATTGTGTACTTGATGATTACATAAACAAAACACCTAAGTAGATTTTACTTAGTGAAATAATATAGCACTCGACGGATAAGGATTATACTCCCGACGGATAAATCATTATAGTCCCGACGGATGATAACTTATTATCCATCGAGTGAGTAGCTTATGTAATAATGAGTCTGTAGCATATTTCTGCATACACCTTTGTATACATTCTGTAGTAGCATATAAGTCATGTTGACTTTAACTAGATATGCAGAATAGGTTGATTAATTGTATATAGATGATGTCTTGTAATTCTGCATAAATGAATTGAAGTCAAGTACCAAAATAGCTACCGACGGATGATTAACAAAGCCATCGATGGAAGATCAAATAGCTATCAACGAATGTTTAATATAGCAGTCGACGGATGATCAATGAAGCCATCAACGGATGATCATAAAGTCCACGGATGATCATGTACTCAACGGATAAAGAATTCAAATTTCAGTTGACAGCGACAACTGGTCACATGCGTCAAAGTGTATGCAAATGGAATGAGGAAGCCTATTAACTGGGTAATAGAGAACAAATTAACAAAGCATTAGACCTGAAAGGTTAGTACTGGATGCGGGTTAGGTCGGTTTTAAGGTTAGGTCGGTTTTTTGTTCACCCCTAATGTCGACTAGGTGAATGTCGATATTTCGGTCGCCTGATCGACTAAGCGGTCGACTAGTCGGGCTGCTAAGTCGTTCGGATCATCGACTATTGCGTGAGCCCGTGGCGTTTGCCCAGTGCGCACCCAAAAGGTAGCGGCTGCGGGTTCCCTATGATAAAAAAAGAAACATGTTTGTCTAATAAAACTAGGGGTGAGCAAAACCGGATATCTGATTTTTCGGATTGTTAAATTTACATTCCGTATCCGGATCCGATTTAACCGGATATCCAGATATTTGGATATCCGATTAAATCGGACCAGAAATCTGATTATTCGGATCAATTTAAAATTTCCATTTTTTAAGAAAAAACACAATTTACGGGATTATTAATACATATTCGAGTTACTTTGTTACTTTCGGGTCTAATGCTTTGTTAATAAGGGAGACTACTTGTACTTGTGTGACATCAAAGAATTTTCTGATCAAACCTCTATCTGGATGAACTAGATGAAGTAAGAAGTATTGATGCATACAGGAACCTACCTGAAAGGTTAGTGGTCAAGTACAAAGGAGGAAAGGAGATTCAGTGGCCACTTCACAGGATTCTTCAAGAGAGCCAAGCTGTACTGATTAAAGTTTATTCATCCTTCAAGAAGAATTTTGGGTTCGATATCACTGCAAGAAGACTAGTATTGAAGAAGATTGAAGAACTAAGGAGTGTTAGAGCTAAAGATGCACTCCCAAAGACTCTTATCATCCCATACACAGGGAGAAGAGTGCATCTAAGGCCCTACTGGCTGATGGAGTTCATAGATGACAAAAGGGTGTGAAGATTCTTCAGATTAGAAGACCAATTGAGCATCTCCAGCAATGAGACTCTCTTGGAAATGCAAGAAAAGCTAAATCTCTCAGAATCTGATGAACTGGAATTCCACAGGCAGCTCCAAAATCAGATTGATGAAAACAACAGAAAGATTGGAAGAAGATACAGACATTCAAGAAACTAGAAAAATCTGCTCAGGCTAGAGGAGCATCTTGAAAATGACTATGAGCTAAACTTTGTACATTTTGATTAATTGAAGCACTTTTCAGTATTATCTACTTTTCTTTAAAGCTGTATGTTTAGGGTGTTTTGTTATCATCAAGTATCTCTTAATTTATGGCTACAATTTCAGTAGACATAAATTGGGGGAGATTGTTGTGCATATATTGTGTACTTGATGATTACATAAACAAAACACCTAAGTAGATTTTACTTAGTGAAATAATGTAGCACTCGACGGATAAGGATTATACTCCCGACGGATAAATCATTATAGTCCCGACGGATGATAACTTATTATCCATCGAGTGAGTAGCTTATGTAATAATGAGTCTGTAGCATATTTCTGCATACACCTTTGTATACATTCTGTAGTAGCATATAAGTCATGTTAACTTTAACTAGATATGCAAAATAGGTTGATAAATTGTACATAGATGATGTCTTGTAATGTAATAACCCCCAAAATTTTGAACTTTTTGTAACCCTTGTGAATAGTGTTTTAGCTGAATGAGAAAACTTTTCATGCCACACTATGTAGGGGTTCTGTTATGGATATTCTGAGATTTTATTAGTACTCTACATGGTATATAAGTGTATGTAAAGATCACCAGAATCCAATTCCGAACACTTTGATTTTTCCCGGAAATCCACTAGATACGGAAAGAATTGAGTATAAGGTAACGGGATAAAAAGGATTTAAATTAAAGGATTATAAGAGAGGATCATAAAAGGAATATGATATATTGAGAAAGGTTAAGGGAACCTAAGTAATAAGATCCCGAGTATGATCCCTCAAACGATAAACGAAAACGAAAGTTAAGTGAACCGTATAACAGATCATCGGTCATTAGGCAAACAATTAGGAAGTTAATCAAAGAGATTAGTGGGGATGAGGTCACCCAACCAATGAGAAGAGGACAAGGAGGGAAAGATGATATCATAGCATGACACAAGCATGACATGGGAAGGAAGGAGGTGTGGTTGAATGAGAACCACACAAAGTCCAAGGTTAAATAGGTAATTAACTAAAACAAAAACAAAACCAACAAACCAAGCCAAATAATTCATTCTTCATCAAAACAAAAAAGAAACCAAGGCATTATTTCTTCATTTGCTCTCGGCTTTTTCACTTTTTAAAGGCAAGAATTTTCAAAATCCAAGATCCAAGCTTCCTAAATTGGTGAGTTAATTCCCTAATCATCCTTATGCATAGTTATGGCTATATCATGAGTTTAATCCTTCAATTCTTTCTCAATCTTCTTCAATAAATCAATGAAGAAGATAATGAATAGTGTTTTCAAGGTTTTAACTTGAATTTTTTCTTGTTTTCCTTTAAGATCCAAGCATCCATAAGACTTCTCAAAGCTTCTTAAGGCTTCCTAGCTACTCCCACCACTTCAAGGAAGGTATATCATCTCCAAACCCTAGATTCCTATGTATAATAAGATGATTTTGATTATTATGGTGATATAGTAGCTTAATGCTTGTGGTTTAGAGTTTGGGTTGGAGTGGTAGTGAAATGGAATGGTAAATCTTGTTGTTTTGGTTAAAAGAACTTAAGTATAGTTAAATTCAAGCTTAGGCATAAGTATAAATGTTAATATTGAGTTGATTGGGGCTGCTATGATGAGATAAGGATGGACTTTGGTTGTATGAATGGGTTGAGGTTGAATTGTGATGGTTTTTGAATGGTTTAAAATTGGGAAATCGCGTAAACATAGCCATCGTAATGTCCGATTTACTTTAGACTGCTTTTGTTCATAACATTAGGACCCGAGAACCCCCTGCTAGATTTTGACCATTGCCATGTTTAGATAGCTCATGTTACGAGCTTCGTTTTGATATGTAGTTCGTTCGATTCCGATGCACGGTTAAGGAGAAACGACCGTTTCAAGTAACGGCGTTTCGCGAACGAAACTTTTCCCCTCGCCTTACTTTGAAACATAGGTTAAAGACCAAAAAGGGTTAATTAATGTATGAAACAATTATGGTAAGTGTGTTAGGCAGTTGGTAAGCCACTCGCGAAAAAATCTCCTTAAAACTCGTAATGGTTAATTTATTAAAAATGGTGGAGCCGAGGGTACTCGAGTGACTTAAGAGAATCAGTAAGCGCAAAGTGAGCGTTAGAGTCTAATTTTGTTAGAGTATAGATTTACAAGTGACTTTGGTTTAATTCCAACTTACTTGTTGTTTATAGGTTACCAGACTCATCCCGAGCCTTTTATCACCCCCAGTCGCTCAGGCAAGTTTTCTACCCGTTATACTGTTGTTGTGATGTATATGTGTATATGCATTATCTTGCGATAGATGCATGTTGGTTAATTAGCAAATCTTGCGATATATTGAAGCATGCTGATATGGTATATATATGCATGTCTGTTTCGTATTCTTGCCATATATATCTGTTGGTTCAGTTGATAATACCTATGCTAGAGATAAGCGGTATTGAGTTTACCCTTAGTGTAGGGGATCAAAAGGTGAACATATTTCTAAACCGGGAGTCGATGTTCCCGAGTATAATATATATATATTTATATATATATGGTTATAGTTTTCAAAACTATTAATCAAATAAGGTTTATTCGATAACTTTAACTTTATTTTATTATTGAATATTATTTCGAATATTCATCCGAGGACTTATGACTCCTTTATTTTATTATTGAATATTATTTCGAATATTCATCCGAGGACTTATGACTCCTTTATATTATTTATTGAATATTATTTCAAATATTCATTCGAGGGCTTATGACTCCTTTTATTTTATTAATTGAATATTATTTGAATATTCATTTGAGGATGTATGACTCCTTTATTTTATTTAATGAATATTATTTATAATATTCATTCGAGGTATTATGACTCCGCTTATTACTGAAATATATTCTTTATTTTATTAAAGAATAAGGTGTCAATAATCAAACTTATTTTCGATTATTCAAATAAAGATAGTACTTTCATATAAGTATATCTTTGGTTATTTAATATCCATTTCAAGTATAAGTTTTAATACTTCTACTTCGATTATTTTTATAAGGATTATCTTTATGAGAATATTATTTAAATAATAATATTCAGACATTTTCTAAATATATTGGGACTGATTTACTTCATTAAATCAACATTACTCCAAACACTCTTTAAAGTGTTTTCGAGTCTTCAAAATGATTTTTAAAAGTTAGAGCGGATCCCAAAACTCATTTTTATATTTAAGATCTTCCTTTTAAAAAGGGGATTTAAATACTCGCTCAAACCCTGAGGGATCCGGCTCTATGGTGTATTTTATATTCGCAACAAGGTTGCAGTTTTGGTAAATGAATTGATTACTTACCCAACATTCGGGAAGTAAGTCCATCTATCGAGTCGGCATAAGCAACATGGGCTCAGTGGGCGTCCATGATAGTGTAAGTGGCTCAGTGGGAGTCCATCAAATGCATAAGTGGCTGAGTGGCAGTCCAGCATAAGGTCCTATTGCGACCAGGGTGATGATCAGTGGGGAATTCGTCCATCTACTAGTAGAAAAGGTTACTTATTTGTATCTTTGCCTGATCAGCAAGATATCGGGTTTATGCCACAATTCTTTTTCCCTTCCAAAAAAATTCATTGGATGTTACAAACTCTGTTCATACTTTACATGACAGAGGTTTTCAGGGACTGTATAAGGAAGATGTATATGTGGATATATATATCGGAACTTAATGAAGTATATCATAACTTCATTTCCTTCAATACTACTTCAAAGATTTAATCTATTCAAATATGTCTTGTAGTCTCATCTATATGATGAACTGTTGAAAGCTCGTTATACTTTGAACAATGGTAGTTCAAGTAACTTTATAATTGATATAAGTATAGTGAAGTATTTGGTAACTTCATCCCTTGTTTTTACTTATATATAGTAAGTAATTATCTTACACATGATAAAAGATTCTAGTAAGTATCCATTTAGATACTTGTATTATTGTTATCACTATATATTATCTTGCGAGCTATAAGGCTCACTCTTGCTTTATTTCTTCATCACACAACAACAGTTAGGAAGGATGGCCAGACTCTAGCAGACCCAGCGCAAGCGCGTGGGAAGCGTCCCGCGTCTTTCCGTTGATGTTGTAGCTGCTATAGCTGCAGAGGTAGATCTATTGTAGATCAGACCATCTACTTTTGAGAATCAATTATGTATAATTATAACTTGTGGCAGATAATGGCAATTAATTGTAAACTTATTAAGTAATCATTTTGGGTTGTAATAACTTTTAAATTGCAGATTCAAAGACTTGTACTTATTTCAATTCCATCTCTGAGACTATAACGGGTTGTGGTGTGTGTTAGTGTGGGGTCACAACATGAGGTTAATTATTATTAATTAAGTGAAGTGATATTGTGGAGAGAAAGATCATGACGACCCGGATCCCCGACCCCGGATCTGGGGGTGTTACAGAAATGGTATCAGAGCAAAGCGTTATAAACCTCAGAGATGATGCGATGATATAATAACAAACTCACAAAGATAATAAGAACTCTTGCCAAGTTCATGGTCGGACTACTTAAAGTAGTGCTGACAGTTAAAACCCTTACGGGAACCCTTATAAGTATCATGATAGTAACTTAGCTCGTTTAATGTGTAGGCGCCTGAGATAGAGGACCCTGAGATGTTCGAGCGTGAGCATGATGAGGCACTGCTAGACGTTGAGGATCGGGAGGAGCCTGAGATGGAGGAGGATGAGGAGGACCCCTCAGAGGAGTCAGAGACGGAGGTCATTGCTATTTCAGATGAGGAGGACCCCTCAGAGGAGTCAGAGACAGAGGTCATTGCTATTCCAGAGGAGGAGGACCCGGATGAGGTCTCAGTAGCTGAGGAGCGTGTCGGACCTATGGTAGTGTATGCTGGTACCCCTTTACCCACACTTCCGGTGGTCAGAGCTCCTACCCCTCCACCACTATCTTGGATCCCTTATGATGACAGCTCAGAGACCCATACTTCCGAGCCTAGGCAGACCGAGGAGGCACCCCCAGCGGCTCCGGATTCACCACCTCTTGACCCTGCCCACATGCAGTCTTCGTTAGCCCATGGCTATGTGCAGGATGTACTGAGGACCCGATTGGCTGTTGCTGAGGCCCGACTGGATGAGGCCAGGAGGGAGTTGGACGCGGAGAGGGCGGGTAGGCGTACCCGAGCTTATGAGACTAGAGCTTCTATACCCCGATCCTTGAGGAGGGAGCTGACGGGGATAGAGCTCACATCCCGAGCGAGACTCAGATCTCTCCAGGGGGACAGGCATGGTAGGATCTCCAGGCGGCAGGCCGACTATATCTTCCGTCGTGCGATGGAAAGGGTATGTGAGCTGACCCGCTCCGGTGTGTGATTCAGGACTGACGATGGAATAGTCTAGTTGTCTAGTTAGCCGAGGCCTTAGTAAGAGCCAATTTTCCGGGATAGTTGACTTGTATATAGCATCCCTTTTTCTGACTAGACAGATAGACTCTTGTGTATCACTTTTGGGACAGATGGCTGTAGCACTGTTGTACTTTTGACCAGATCAAACTATGTATTTCTTGCATTATGTATATATTTGTTTCCTTCGGTTCAGTTCCTTAGTGACGAGATCACTGTTTTTATCATTATTATTACTACACTTCGGATTAGAACTTTCATAAAATAATAGAATTACGATATATGTTCTCCCCATTATAAGAGCTGTGCAAGGCACAATGTTGTATATGATTGTGACCTAATGTTGAATTTCCCAATAATTTTTTTATTATCAGAATCATGCCGCCAAGAAAGATTGGAACTAGGGCGAACCCTGGATCTGAGGACCAGGGAAGCCATAACCAGGATGATAAGAACCAGGAACACAGTGAAGAGGAAGATGAGGATTATGTGGAATAGGATGACTCCCTGTATGAAGAGGAAGAGGAAACGTATGATGTTGAGGGATTTGAGATAGATGTTGAAGAAGGAGAAACTGAGGTTGAGCAACCAGTACCAAACCCAGGCATGGATCCCATGGGCCAGTTCATGTAACTCCTAAGGCAGAATTTGGAACGTCAACCCAACCCACCCCCTCAAGGAAATAACAATACTGTGGCAAACTCTTTCAGGGCTTTTAAGTCCCTTAAGCCCCCTGAGTTCCACGGATCAGCCGACCCAGTTGAGGCAAGGGCATGGTTAAAGGAAATGGAGAAATCCTTTGAGATTTTGAGTACCGATGAGGCACAGAAGACTGTATTTGCTACCTACCTTCTGAAAGGAGAAGCTAACTACTGGTGGGAGGCCAAAAAAAACATGGAGACAGAGGCTATTATAACCTGGGAGAGATTTAGTCAGTTGTTTCTGGGAAAGTATTTCCCGAGGTTTATGGAAAACCAGATGGAGCTCAAGTTCTTGGAGCTAAAGCAGAATAACTTGTCTGTAGCAGAGTACGAAGCGAAATTTACTGAGTTATCAAGGTTTGTGCCGGAGTTTGTGAGCACCGAGGAAAAGAAAGCTAGGAGGTTTCAGCAGGGACTGAAACCGTGGATTCAGAATAGGGTGGCAATCCTTGAGCTTACGGATTATGCCACTCTGGTGCAAAAGGCAACGATTGTAGAAGCCGGAAGTGAACAGATGCAGAAGGAAAGAGAGAAGAAGGGAATAAAGAGGAAAAGTATGAGCATGGGTGGAGGTTCTGCGGGAAGGAGCTTCCCAACTAGATTTAATCGAGGAGCAGTGTCCCTACCGGGAAGGAACACTGGGTTTAAGCGGCCAATGAGCGTGAGTATGAGCCAGAGCGGCCAGAAGTCAAGAATGTCCTATTCCAACCAGTCTCGACCCCCATTGCCAGCCTGTAACACATGTGGAAGGATGCACATTGGGGAGTGTAAAGGAAAGCCAGTAACCTGCTTTAAGTGCGGTCGGGAAGGTCACTATTCAACTAAGTGCCCATCATCAACCCCTGCCGTCATTCCAACCACCACTTGTCATCAGTGTGGACGCCCGGGTCATTGGAAGATGGAATGCCCAATGAACAAACCAGCAGCTTTGGGAGCAAGCAGGGCTGCTTCTAATAAGCCACCTACTGCAATGACTTTCAACATGACAGTCCAGGATGCTATGAAAGATTCAGATGTGATAGCAGGTACCCTTTCTCTAAACTTAGTCAGTGCAAACATTTTATTTGATTCAGGAGCACTAAATCTTTTATATCAAGGGACTTTGCGCGTAAATTAAGAATTAAGGCTGAACCCTTGATAGAACCCTTGCAAGTAGAAATAGCCAATCATGAAATTATTCCGGTTAACCAGATTCACCTGGCCTGTGAGATAGGCATAGGGGAGCAATCTTTTAATGTTGATCTGATTCCTTTTAAATTAGGGGAGTTTGATGTAATTTTGGGAATGGACTGGCTATCTAGCAATGATGCTCAGATAGACTGTAAAGGGAAGAAAGTTAAGCTAAATATCCCAGGGAAGAAAGAAGTTATATTTAGAGGAAAGAGGCAGATGCAGAAATTTTTGACTATGGCCCAGGCCAGAAGGATGCTACGAAAAGGAAATGAGGCCTACCTAGCCTATGTGGTGGACACACAGAAGGAGGTGCCCAACTTACAAGATATTCCAGTAGTCAACGAATTTGAAGATGTATTCCCACAAGACCTTCCGGGATTACCACCCGATAGAGTGATTGAATTTGCTATTGAGTTGGCCCCAGGGACGACGCCAGTTTCAAAAGCACCTTACCGGTTAGCCCCGTTAGAAATGAAGGAATTAGCTATCCAATTGCAGGAAATCTTGGATAAGGGTATGATAAGACCCAATGTGTCTCCGTGGGGAGCACCAGTTTTATTTGTTAAGAAGAAAGATGGGAGCATGGGGCTGTGCATCGACTATCGAGAGTTGAACAAGCTAACCATAAAGAACAGGTACCCATTACCTAGAATAGACGATCTGTTCGACCAGCTAAAGGATGCTGTTTATTTTTCCAAGATCGACCTGAGAACTGGATATCACCAACTAAAGATTAAACCCGAAGATATTTCCAAGACAGCGTTCCGTACCAGATATGGGCATTATGAGTTCTTGGTAATGTCCTTTGGATTAACCAACGCCCCAGCGGCTTTCATGGATTTAATGAATAGAGTATTTAAGAAGTACTTGGACAAATGTGTGATAGTTTTTATCGATGATATTTTGATCTACTCAAGGACTGAGACAGAACATGCAGAGCATTTGAGGATAGCTCTAGGAATACTGAGAGAGGAGCAGTTGTATGCCAAATTCTCGAAGTGTGAGTTCTGGCGGAATGAAGTACAGTTTTTAGGACATATGATCAATAAAGAAGGAGTATTGGTCGACCCCTCCAAGATAGAGGAGGTCTCAAATTGGGAAAGGCCAAAAACACCCACAAAGGTAAGGAGTTTCATAGGATTGGCCGGCTACTATCGTAGGTTTGTGCAGGACTTTGCGAAGATCGCAGCCCCTTTGACACGACTTACTCGTAAGACAAAGAAGTTTGAATGGACGGAGAAATGCGAGAACAGTTTTCAAGAATTAAAGAAAAGGTTGGTAACGGCCCCGGTGTTGGCATTGCCGGATGGAAAAGGAGATTTTGTGATATATAGTGACGCGTCGCACAAAGGATTAGGGTGTGTGCTTATGCAGCATGGTAAAGTGATTGCGTATGCATCGAGACAACTGAAGGAATACGAGATTAGATATCCTACTCATGACCTTGAGCTCGCGGCAATAGTATTTGCCTTAAAAATTTGGAGGCACTACTTGTATGGAGAGAAGTGCGAGATTTTCACAGACCATAAGAGCCTCAAGTACATATTTACGCAGAAAGAGCTCAACATGCGCCAGAGGAGGTGGTTAGAACTAATCAAGGACTATGATTGTGAGATTCTCTATCATCCAGGGAAAGCCAATGTGGTGGCTGATGCCCTTAGTAGAAAGGAAAGACTCAGAATGATAACGACTTCGGAAGAATTGATAAGGGATTTTGAGAGAATGGAAATAGAAGTAAAGGTAACCGGAACCGGAACTGAAAAGCTTTTTGAGATCTCAATGCAGCCAGAGTTATTGGAAAAGATCAGATTGTGCCAAGAGAAAATAATGAATGAAGGCAGAGAGTCAATGACTGGAGAGGAGATCCATACTGAGAAAGATGATAAAGGGATAATGAGGTACTCCTACCAGATTTGGGTTCCAAATGTTCAAGAGCTTAAAGATGAGATTTTGGATGAAAGCCATAGTTCAAGGTATTCCATTCACCCGGGAAGTACCAAGATGTATAGGGATTTGAAGGAATATTACTGGTGGCCCAACATGAAGAGGGACGTAGCAGAATGGGTAAACAAATGCTTGACTTGCCAAAGGGTAAAGGCAGAGCACCAGAGACCCAGTGGACTTTTACGACCCCTGGAGATTCCCGAGTGGAAATGGGAACAGATAGCGATGGATTTTGTTGTAGGCTTGCCAAGGACGAAAGCCAATCATGATGCCATATGGGTAATTATAGACCGACTGACAAAGTCAGCTCATTTCATTCCTATCAATGAGAGATACACAGTCGATAGACTGGTGGACATTTACCTTAAGGAAATAGTGACGCGACATGGAGTCCCAGCATCCATTGTCTCAGACCGAGACCCCAGGTTCAACTCCAGATTTTGGAGGAGCTTTCAGGAATGTGCGGGGACCAAGTTAAATATGAGTACCGCGTACCATCCCCAGACGGATGGGCAGAGTGAAAGGACCATCCAGACACTAGAGGATATGTTGAGAGTCTGTGCAATAGACCTTAAAGGAAGTTGGGATGATCACTTGTCGTTGATCGAGTTTTCTTATAACAATAGCTTTCATGCTAGCATCGGAATTCCGCCTTATGAGGCCCTGTACGGAAGAAGGTGTCGATCTCCCTTATACTGGGATAAAGTGGGGGAGCAGAAGATGCTCGGACCCGAAGTGGTCCAAAGGACCAAAGATATAGTGGATCTTATCAGAGGGCGACTTGTAGCAGCCCAAGACAGACAGAAGAAATATGCAGACCTAGCCCGAAAGGAAAAGGAATATGAAGTAGGGGACTTAGAACTGCTGAAAGTATCCCCTTGGAAGGGATTAATGAGGTTTGGAAAGAAAGGAAAACTAAGCCTAAGATACATTGGACCTTTTGAGATATTAAGACGGATTAGAAACTTAGCTTACGAGCTAGCCTTACCCCCTATCTTGCAACAAGTTCATTATGTGTTCCATGTGTCAATGCTAAGGAAGTATCATCGGGATGCCAGACACATAGTGGAGTACGAGCAGGTGGATATGCAACCAGATCTGACTTATGTGGAGAAGCCAGTAAGGATTATAGATAAGAAGGAGCAGGTGCTTCGGAACAAAGTGATCAAGCTAGTCAGAGTACTATGGCAGAATCATAATGTGGAAGAATCAACTTGGGAACTAGAGAGCGCAATGCTAGAAAAGTACCCCCATTTATTTTCTATTTGATTCCGGGACGGAATCCTTTTAAGGAGGGGAGACTGTAATAACCCCCAAAAGTTTGAACTTTTTGTAACCCTTGTGAATAGTGTTTTAGCTGAATGAGAAAACTTTTCATGCCACACTATGTAGGGGTTCTGTTATGGATATTCTGAGATTTTATTAGTACTCTACATGATATATAAGTGTATGTAAAGATCACCAGAATCCAATTCCGAACACTTTGATTTTTCCTGGAAATCCACTAGATACGGAAAGAATTGAGTATAAGGTAACAGGATAAAAAGGATTTAAATTAAAGGATTATAAGAGAGGATCATAAAAGGAATATGATATATTGAGAAAGGTTAAGGGAACCTAAGTAATAAGATCCCGGGTATGATCCCTCAAACGATAAACGAAAACGAAAGTTAAGCGAACCGTATAACAGATCAGCGGTCATTAGGCAAACAATTAGGAAGTTAATCAAAGAGATTAGTGGGGATGAGGTCACCCAACCAATGAGAAGAGGACAAGGAGGGAAAGATGACATCATAGCATGACACAAGCATGACATGGGAAGGAAGGAGGTGTGGTTGAATGAGAACCACACAAAGTCCAAGGTTAAATAGGTAATTAACTAAAACAAAAACAAAACCAACCAACCAAGCCAAATAATTCATTCTTCATCAAAACAAAAAAGAAACCAAGGCATTATTTCTTCATTTGCTCTCGGCTTTTTCACTTTTTAAAGGCAAGAATTTTCAAAATCCAAGATCCAAGCTTCCTAAATTGGTGAGTTAATTCCCTAATCATCCTTATGCATAGTTATGGCTATATCATGAGTTTAAGCCTTCAATTATTTCTCAATCTTCTTCAATAAATCAATGAAGAAGACAATGAATAGTGTTTTCAAGGTTTTAACTTGAATTTTTTCTTGTTTTCCTTTAAGATCCAAGCATCCATAAGACTTCTCAAAGCTTCTTAAGGCTTCCTAGGTACTCCCACCACTTCAAGGAAGGTATATCATCTCCAAACCCTAGATTCCTATGTATAATAAGATGATTTTGATTATTATGGTGATATAGTAGCTTAATGCTTGTGGTTTAGAGTTTGGGTTGGAGTGGTAGTGAAATGGAATGGTAAATCTTGTTGTTTTGGTTAAAAGAACTTAAGTATAGTTAAATTCAAGCTTAGGCATAAGTATAAATGTTAATATTGAGTTTATTGGGGCTGCTATGATGAGATAAGGATGGACTTTGGTTGTATGAATGGGTTGAGGTTGAATTGTGATGGTTTTTGAATGGTTTAAAATTGGGAAATCGCGTAAATATAGCCGTCATAATGTCCGATTTACTTTAGACTGCTTTTGTTCATAACATTAGGACCCGAGAACCCCCTGCTATATTTTTACCATTTCCATGTTTAGATAGCTCATGTTACGAGCTTCGTTATGATATGTAGTTCGTTCGATTCCGATGCACGGTTTAGGAGAAACGACCGTTTCAAGTAACGGCGTTTCGCGAACAAAACTTTTCCCCTCGCCTTACTTTGAAACATAGGTTAAAGACCAAAAAGGGTTAATTAATGTATGAAACAATTATGGTTAATTTCCTTAAAACTCGTAATGGTTAATTTATTAAAAATGGTGGAGCCAAGGGTACTCGAGTGACTTAAGAGAATCAGTAAGCGCAAAGCGAGCGTTAGAGTCTAATTTGGTTAGAGTATAGATTTACAAGTGACTTTGGTTTAATTCCAACTTACTTGTTGTTTATAGGTTACCAGACTCGTCCCGAGCCTTTTATCACCCCCAGTCGCTCAGGCAAGTTTTCTACCCGTTATACTGTTATTGTGATGTATATGTGTATATACATTATCTTGCGATAGATACATGTTGGTTAATTAGCAAATCTTGCGATATATTGAAGCATGCTGATATGGTATATATATGCATGCCTGTTTCGTATTCTTGCCATATATATCTGTTGGTTCAGTTGATAATACCTATGCTAGAGATAAGCGGTATTGAGTTTACCCTTAGTGTAGGGGATCAAAAGGTGAACATATTTCTAAACCGGGAGTCGATGTTCCCGAGTATAATATATATATATATATATATATATATTTATATATATATGGTTATAGTTTTCAAAACTATTAATCAAATAAGGTTTATTCGATAACTTTAACTTTATTTTATTATTGAATATTATTTCGAATATTCATCCGAGGACTTATGACTCCTTTATTTTATTATTGAATATTATTTCGAATATTCATCCGAGGACTTATGACTCCTTTATATTATTTATTGAATATTATTTCAAATATTCATTCGAGGGCTTATGACTCCTTTTATTTTATTAATTGAATATTATTTGAATATTCATTTGAGGATGTATGACTCCTTTATTTTATTTAAAGAATATTATTTATAATATTCATTCGAGGTTTTATGACTCCGCTTATTACTGAAATATGTTCTTTATTTTATTAAAGAATAAGGTGTCAATAATCAAACTTATTTTCGATTATTCAAATAAAGATAGTACTTTCATATAAGTATATCTTTGGTTATTTAATATCCATTTCAAGTATAAGTTTTAATACTTCTACTTCGAGAATTTTTATAAGGATTATCTTTATGAGAATATTATTTAAATAATAATATTCAAAAATTTTCTAAATATATTGGGACTGATTTACTTCATTAAATCAGCATTACTCCAAACACTCTTTAAAGTGTTTTCGAGTCTTCAAAATGATTTTTAAAAGTTAGAGCGAATCCCAAAACTCATTTTTATATTTAAGATCTTCCTTTTAAAAAGGGGATTTAAATACTCGCTCAAAACCTGAGGGATCCGGCTCTATGGTGTATTTTATATTCGCAACAAGGTTGCAGTTTTGGTAAATGAATTGATTACTTACCCAACGTTCGGGAAGTAAGTCCATCTATCGAGTCGGCATAAGCAACATGGGCTCAGTGGGCGTCCATGATAGTGTAAGTGGCTCAGTGGGAGTCCATCAAATGCATAAGTGGCTGAGTGGCAGTCCAGCATAAGGTCCTATTGCGACCAGGGTGATGACCAGTGGGGAATTCGTCCATCTACTAGTAGAAAAGGTTACTTATTGGTATCTTTGCCTGATCAGCAAGATATCGGGTTTATGCCACAATTCTTTTTCCCTTCCAAAAAAATTCATTGGATGTTACAAACTCTGTTCATACTTTACATGACAGAGGTTTTCAGGGACTGCATAAGGAAGATGTATATGTGGATATATATATATCGGAACTTAATGAAGTATATCATAACTTCATTTCCTTCAATACTACTTCAAAGATTTAATCTATTCAAATATGTCTTGTAGTCTCATCTATATGATGAACTGTTGAAAGCTCATTATACTTTGAACAGTGGTAGTTCAAGTAACTTTATAATTGATATAAGTATAGTGAAGTATTTGGTAACTTCATCCCTTGTTTTTACTTATATCTAGTAAGTAATTATCTTACACATGATAAAAGATTCTAGTAAGTATCCATTTAGATACTTGTATTATTGTTATCACTATATATTATCTTGCGAGCTGTAAGGCTCACTCTTGCTTTATTTCTTCATCACACAACAACAGTTAGGAAGGATGGCCAGACTCCAGCAGACCCAGCGCAAGCGCGTGGGAAGCGTCCCGCGTCTTCCCGTTGATGTTGTAGCTGCTATAGCTGCAGAGGTAGATCTATTGTAGATCAGACCATCTACTTTTGAGAATCAATTATGTATAATTATAACTTGTAGCAGATAATGGCAATTAATTGTAAACTTATTAAGTAATCATTTTGGGTTGTAATAACTTTTAAATTGCGGATTCAAAGACTTGTACTTATTTCAATTCCATCTCTGAGACTATAACGGGTTGTGGTGTGTGTTAGTGTGGGGTCACAGCATGAGGTTAATTATTGTTAATTAAGTGAAGTGATATTGTGGAGAGAAAGATCGTGACGACCCGGATCCCCGACCCCGGATCTGGGGGTGTTACATGTAATTTTGCATAAATGAATTAAAGTCAAGTGCCAAAATAGCTACCGACGGATGATTAACAAAGCCATCGATGGATGATCAAATAGCTATCAACGAATGTTTAATATAGCAGTCGACGGATAATCAATGAAGCCATCAACGGATGATCATAAAGTCCACGGATGATCATGTACTCAACGGATAAAGAATTCAAATATCAGTTGACAGTGACAACTGGTCACATGCATCGAAGTGTATGCAAATGGAATGAGGAAGCCTATTAACAGGGTAATAGAGAACAAAGTAACAAAGCATTAGACCCGAAAGGTTAGTACTAGATGCGGGTTAGGTCGGTTTAAAGGTTAGGTCGGTTTTTTGTTCACCCCTAATGTCGACTAGGCGAATGTCGATATTTCGGTCGCCTTATAACCAAGGTATATCTTTTTGATCAGAGGTTGAATCGATCATCAGAAGAAGAATTAGGCCTAAAATTAGGATGAAAAAGGAAACTTAGGTAAGTGCTTTTTTTGACTAAGCGGTCGACTAGTCGGGCTGCTAAGTCGTTCGGATCATCGACTATTGCGTGAGCCTGTGGGGTTTGCCCAGTGCGCACCCAAAAGGTAGCGGCTGCGGGTTCCCTACCATAAAAAAAAGAAACATGCCTGTCTAATAAAACTAGGGGTGAGCAAAACCGGATATCCGATTTTTCGGATTGTTAAATTTACATTCCGTATCCGGATTCGATTTAACCGGATATCCAGATATTCGGATATCCGATTAAATCGGACCGGAAATCTGATTATTCGGATCAATTTAAAACTTCCATTTCTTAAGAAAAAATATGATTTACGGGATAATTAATACATATTCGAGTTACTTTGTTACTTTCGGGTCTAATGCTTTGTTAATAAGGGAGACTACTTGTACTTTTGTGACATCAAAGAATTTTCTGATCAAACCTCTATCTGGATGAACTAGATGAATTAAGAAGTATTGATGCATACAGGAACCTACCTGAAAGGTTAGCGGTCAAGTACAAAGGTGGAATGGAGATTCAGTGGCCACTTCACAGGATTCTTCAAGAGAGCCAAGCTGTACTGATTAAAGTTTATTCATCCTTCAAGAAGAATTTTGGGTTCGATATCACTGCAAGAAGACTAGTATTGAAGAAGATTAAAGAACTAAGGAGTGTTAGAGCTAAAGATGCACTCCCAAAGACTCTTATCATCCCATACACAGGGAGAAGAGTGCATCTAAGGCCCTACTGGCTGATGGAGTTCATAGATGATAAAAGGGTGAGAAGATTCTTCAGATTAGAAGACCAATTGAGCATCTCCAACAATGAGACTCTCTTGGAAATGCAAGAAAAGCTAAATCTCTCAGAATCTGATGAACTGGAATTCCACAGGGAGCTCCAAAATCAGATTGATGAAAACAACAGAAAGCTTGGAAGAAGATAAAGACATTCAAGAAACTAGAAAAATCTGCTCAGGCTAGAGGAGCATCTTGAAAATGACTGTGAGCTAAACTTTGTACATTTTGATTAATTGAAGCACTTTTCAGTACTATCTACTTTTCCTTAAAGCTGTATGTTTAGGGTGTTTTGTTATCATCAAGTATCTCTTATTTTATGGCTACAATTCCAGTAGACATAAATTGGGGGAGATTGTTGTGCATATATTGTGTACTTGATGATTACATAAACAAAACACCTAAGTAGATTTTACTTAGTGAAATAATGTAGCACTCGACGGATAAGGATTATACTCCCGACGGATAAATCATTATAGTCCCGACAGATGATAACTTATTATCCATCGAGTGAGTAGCTTATGTAATAATGAGTCTGTAGCATATTTCTGCATACACCTTTGTATACATTCTATAGTAGCATATAAGTCATGTTGACTTTAACTAGATATGCAAAATAGGTTGATTAATTTGTAGATAGATGATGTCTTGTAATTCTACATAAATAAATTGAAGTCAAGTGCCAAAATAGCTACCGACGGATGATTAACAAAGCCATCGACGGATGATCAAATAGCTATCAACAAATGTTTAATATAACAGTCGACGGATGATCAATGAAGCCATCAATGGATGATCATAAAGTCCACGGATGATCATGTACTCAACGGATAAAGAATTCAAATATCAGTTGACAGTGACAACTGGTCACATGCGTCGAAGTGTATGCAAATGGAATGAGGAAGCCTGTTAACTGGGTAATAGAGAACAAAGTAACAAAGCATTAGACCCTATAGTTTTTATAATGATCCTGTCTTTTGACTTTGTAATCTTGGTAATATATAAACCAAGAAGTAGCAAATAGAAACAAGAACAGAGATACAAAAAGTGAGAAACATTTGCAAGCAGAATTATTAGCATTTCTCTGTATTCTCAGTAGTTCATATTTGTAAGCAGCTGTGAGCATTCTTGCACACAGAGTTCTCTCGATATAATATATATCTCTGGTGGAATTGTTTAAATCCACCAGAAATTTTTTTAAAGACTCTTGTTTTTAATTACTTGTGTTTTGATTCACTTAAGTTTTTATTCCGCATTGTGCTAATCAACACACTTATATTTATATTCGAGTTCGAGCATTTTTATTTTAAGAAAAAGGTTCAAAAATTTCATTCAACCCCCTTCTATAATTCTTGCTATATTGTTGAGGGACTAACAATTGGTATCAGAGCAAGCTCTTAACTTATAAGGAGTTTAAAGATCAAAACAATTCAGCAAGATGAACAAGAAGGATGTTGGAGTCAAGATTCCTTTTCTAGATAAAGATAATTACCATCATTGGAAGGTGAAGATGCATCTTCATATGCTTTCTCAAGATGAGGCATATGTGGACTGCATAGAAAGAGGCCCTCATGTTCCAATGAGAGCTGCAACATGAAACGAGCCATCAGTCCCCAAGCCAAGGCATGAATGGTCTGATCCTGATATTGAACAAGTCAGGAAGGATAAAAAGGCCATGAATATTCTGTTTAATAGAGTTGATGCAGACATGTTTGACAACATTATCAACTGTGAAACTGCCAAGGAAGTTTGGGATACTATATAGATAATCTGTGATGGCACTGAGCAAGTTAGAGAAAATAAGATGCAGCTCTTGATTCAGCAATATGAGCATTTTCACAATGAGGAAAGTGAGTCACTCACTGACATTTTTAGTTGGTTTCAAAAACTACTAAATGCTCTCAAATTACATGGAAGGGTCTATCAGACTAAAGACTCTAATCTGAAATTCCTTAGATTTCTTCCAAAGGAATGGAAACCAATGACAGTCTCATTAAGAAACTCACAAGATTATAAGGAGTTTACTTTGGAGAGACTGTATGGCATCCTAAAAACCTATGAGCTTGAAATAGAGCAGGATGAAAGGATGGAGAGAGGGAAGAAGAAAGGAGGATCCATTGCACTAGTTGCTGAGTTGGAAAAGGAGAAAGAAGTGAAGATGGAAGCTGTTGAATCAACTTCAAAGGTCTGTGAGAACAAGGGCAAGGGGCTTGCAGTAGAAAGTGAATATTCATTAAGCCAAGATGACATGGAGGATATTGATGAGCACCTAGCATTTCTTTCCAGGAGATTTTCCAAACTCAAGTTCAAGAAGAACTTTGGAGCAGCCAAGCTAAATAGAAACATGGTGGATAAGTCAAAATTCAAATGTTTCAAATGTGACTTGGCAGGGCATTTTGCCAGTGAGTGTAGGAAGTCAGATTCCAGTAAGAAAAAGTTTGAGTCTGTGGATTATAAGCAAAAATATTTTGATCTACTCAAGCAAAAGGAAAGGGCTTTTATTACACAAGAAAATGCTAAAATCAAAGAAAACAATTTGTTTTTAAGTGAGAGGAATAATGTGCTTGAGTCTCAGTTTATTGATTTTGAGAAATTAAGAATTGAGTGTAAGATTGCTAAGGAGGAATTAACTGAGTCCTTGAAAAATGAAGAAATTTTAAAGAAGCAGCTCGAGCATGAACAAGAAGTGATTAAAGAATGGAAAACATCCAGGGATGTCCATGCTCAAATCATCAAAGTTCAAGGAATCGAGTCTTTCTGTGATGAAGGCTGGAAAAAGAACAAAGAGAAACTAGAACCTAATTTGGTAGATGGTCTGGTAACAGATGTAGACTCGACGGATGATGAGGACTATCCGTCGGATAACAAAAAGTGTTATCCGTCGAATGATGAAAATCCTCATCCGTCGGCTGTGAGCAAGCCCATTAGCAAAGCCAAACTAGTTAAGCTGAATGAGAAGTATGGGTCTGTTTCCAAGAATTTTGTTTCAGGAGAGTCAAGTCAAATTAAGAAAGGGAAAAAGGCTAATGTTGGTCACATGACTGTCAAACAGTTAAGTGACAGACTTGAAAAGATTGAGGTAAAAACAGAGATTAAAAGGAAAAATAATAGGAATGGTAAAGTAGGGATTAATAAACACAATAACTACACACCTGATAAATATGCTCCCAGAAAAATCCGTGTAAAGTGTGGTAGTGTAAATCATCTGTCTGTTAATTGCAAATCTGCAATGCCTACTTCCATGTCTGTGCAGCCTCAATTTCCTAACATGAATGCCATGCCTCCCATGCCTGTTAATTCTATGTCTACACAGAACATGAATGCACAGTTTGCTAATATGCCATTTGCACCTAATCCTTATTATGCTGCATACAGTATGCCACAAATGCCATTTGGCATACCTTACTGGAATAACATATTTACCCATAACATGCCATTTTCTGTTAGTCATAGTATGCATGATAATTCTGTTGCAATGAATGGTTTCAAAGGCTCAACTCAAATGACTAAGAATGAATCTGAAATTCCTAAGTCAAATGAAATAAGGCCTAAGAAACAGAAAAAGAAAGCTAACAAGGCAGGACCCAAGGAAACTTGGGTACCAAAATCAACTTGATTTGATTTTAATGTGTGCAGGGAAACAAAAAGAATCTTTGGTACTTGGATAGTGGTTGTTCAAGACACATGACTGGTGATGCTACCCTGCTCACAGAGTTTAAAGAGAGAGCTGGCCCAAGTATTACTTTTGGAGATGACAGCAAGGGTTATACTGTGGGATATGGCTTGATTTCAAAGGATAATGTCATCATTGAGGAAGTTGCCTTAGTGGATGGTCTCAAACAAAATCTAATGTGTACCTAGCTGATTTCAACTCATCTAATGCAGAATCTGTAACTTGTCTTCTCAGTAAAGCAAGTCAAGATGAAAGTTGGCTATGGCACAAGAAGCTATCCCATTTAAACTTCAAGACCATGAATGAGCTGGTAAAGAAAGAACTAGTAAGAGGCATTCCTCTAGTGGAGTTTTCAAAGGATGGACTGTGTGATGCCTGCCAAAAAGGGAAGCAGATTAAAGCATCATTCAGGAAGAAACTTGATTCAATAATTAAAGAGCCTTTACAACTGCTTCACATGGATTTGTTTGGACCAGTCAATGTATTGTCCATCTCAAGAAAAAGATTTTGCCTAGTAATTATAGATGATTTCTCAAAGTTCTCTTGGACATATTTCCTAAAGTCTAAAGATGAGGCTAGTGAAATCATCATCAATCACATAAGGCAAGTCAATAATCATCCTGATTTCAAGGTTAGAAGAATCAGGAGTGACAATGGAACTGAGTTCAAGAATTCAGTCATGAGAGCATTTTATGAGGAAAATGGGCTTCCGCATGAGTTCTCAGCAACATGGACTCCACAACAGAATGGAGTAGTGGAAAGGAAGAACAGATCACTTATTGAAGCTACAAGGACAATGCTTGAAGAATCTAAACTGCCTATATATTTCTGGGCTGAAGCTGTAAATACTGCATGCTACACTCAGAATATTTCTCTGGTTAATCAAGCAAGATGCATGACTCCCTATCAATTGTTCAAGAACAAGAAGCCAACTCTAAACTTTCTTCATGTCTTTGGCTGTAAATGCTATATTCTGAAAAATCAAACTGATCAAAATGGGAAGTTTGATGCTAAAGAAGATGAAGGAATTTTTGTTGGATATGCTGTTGGTAAAGCATATAGAGTCTACAATCTAAGAACCAACATTGTTGTGGAATCAATGCATGTTGTGTTTGGTGATAAAAAGATTGAAGGAATGAAAGATGAAGATTACCATGAGAGCCTCAAATTTGACAATGTGGAGATGGTTACTGATGACGGTGATGTTGAAAGTGATCAAGAGAATGTATCTAAGGATAATTCAGATAAATCTACCACCAATGAAGCACAAAACTCAACATCTGTCGAGTTGCACAATGCTTCATCCGTCGGAAGGCAATCTGCGTTATCCGTCGGGAGACAACCTACTTCATCTGTCGGTACTCAAAATTCACCATCCGTCGGGTTATCAAAAGGAGCAGGAAGTCAAGACAGATCACCTACAGAAAGTTCTCCTTTCTCAAATCAAAGATCCACAAACTCAGGGGGAGTTTCAAATAGTCAAAACTCAATCACACATCAAGACAACAATGAGGTCTCTTCATCTAAAGCTAATCTACCTCAATAAAGGAAATGGACAAAAGATCATCCCTTTGAGCTCATCATTGGTGATGTTTCTGCTAGAGTTCAAACAAGAAGAGCAACTCAGGAAGAATGTCTATACAACAGCTTTCTTTCCAAGGAAGAACCAAAGAAGGTAGAAGAAGCTTTGTTGGATCCTAATTGGATATTAGCTATGCAAGAGGAGCTAAACCAATTTGAAAGGAATAATGTGTGGAAGCTGGTACCCAAGCCTAAAGGAAAGAATCCAATAGACACCAAGTGGGTATTCAGAAATAAGATGGATAAAAATGGCATAGTTGTCAGGAACAAAGCTAGATTGGTTGCTAAAGGCTATTGTCAACAAGAAGGAATAGATTTTGATGAAACATTTGCTCCTGTTGCAAGACTTGAAGCCATCAGAATCTTCTTAGCCTATGCAGCCCATGCCAATTTCAAGGTCTATCAAATGGATGTCAAAAGTGCCTTTCTGAATAGAGATTTGGAGGAAGAAGTATATGTCAGTCAACCTCCTGGTTTTGAAGATCCAAATTTTCCAGAACATGTCTATTATCTTTTGAAAGCACTTTATGGACTGAAACAAGCACCTAGATCCTGGTATGACACTTTATCAAAGTTCCTTTTGGAAAATCACTTCACAAGAGGTACTGTAGATAAAACTTTATTTTTCAGGAATGTTAATGGCTCTAGTATACTTGTTCAAATTTATGTAGATGATATTATTTTTGGCTTGACAGATGAGAAACTTTGCAAAAAGTTTGCCAAATAGATGCAAAGTAAGTATGAAATGAGTATGATGGGAGAACTAACTTACTTTCTTGGTTTACAAGTTAAGCAAGTTAATGATGGAATATTCATTAGTCAAACTAAATATATTTTTGATCTTTTAAAGAAGTTTGATCTAATGGATTGTACATCTACAAAAACTCCCATGGCCACAACAACTAAGCTTGAATTAAACACTACTGAAAGGTCTGTGGATATATCAAGTTATAGAGGCATGGTTAGCTCACTTCTGTACTTAACAGCTAGTAGGCCAGATATAATGTTTGCTACTTGTTTATGTGCTAGATTTCAGGCTGATCCTAGAGAATCTCACTTAATAGCTATTAAGAGAATTTTCAGATATCTCAAGGGAACACCAAACCTTGGCATTTGGTACCCTAGAGATTCTGGTTTTGATCTAACTGGTTATTCAGATGCAGATTATGCAGGTTGTAGAATTGATAGAAAGAGTACAACAGGAACCTGTCAATTTCTAGGAAACAAGCTTGTGTCCTGGTTCAGTAAAAAGCCAAATTCAGTTTCTACTTCTACAGCTGAAGCTGAATATATTGCTGCTGGCAGTTGTTGTGCACATATTTTATGGATGAGAAATCAATTGTTGGACTATGGTTTGCAAGTTGAGAGGATTCCAATTTTCTGTGATAATACAAGTGCAATTGCCATCACTGAAAATCCAGTGCAACATTCAAGGACAAAGCACATAGATATCAAGTACCATTTCATAAGGGAACATGTAATGAATGGTACTGTGGAGCTTTATTTTGTTCCAAGTGAGAAGCAACTTGCAGATATCTTTACCAAGCCACTGGATGAATCCACCTTTTCAAGGTTGGTAAGTGAGTTAGGTATGCTTAATTACTCTTAAATCTATCTGAGTTATTTTGCAAGTTGATATGTAGCCAGAAATTTAATTGATTTTTCAGTCCTGGATGAAATTTTGGCTAAGTCAAAATTTACATCTCGACGGATGACCCTTATCCATCGAGTTTGGTCATCCGTCGACACACAATTTGCTAATAAAAATCAATTACTTTTCTGGAATATTTTATGACTCGACGGATAACAGTTTATCCTCATCCGTCGAATTATCTTAATCTCAGCCGTTAATTCCCTGTACATTATCCATCGAGTATACTTACAGTTTGTAAGCATTACACAACGGATAATGGGTGGAATTTTTACAGTTTATTTTTAAACGGCTATTTTAGGCAATTTCTATTGGTTAGATTATTTTACTTTATTATTTTTATCAGTTATTTTTGAGATAGTATAAAAGCTTATTTCATTGCAATTGTTTTCTTTTATCATTCTCAAATTCAACTGCTCTAATTTCATTCTCTCTCAAGCACTTACTCTCATTCTCTTCAAGCTTTTATTCTCTAAACAATGGCACCTGTTGTAAAGATTATGTCTCAAACTGGGTACATTTATGAGAAGAACAATTTCACTACATTAGTTAACAAGGGTATTCA
The DNA here is from genome assembly GCF_009905375.1 of Apium graveolens. Taxonomy (NCBI): domain Eukaryota; kingdom Viridiplantae; phylum Streptophyta; class Magnoliopsida; order Apiales; family Apiaceae; genus Apium; species Apium graveolens. Next base: position 117,442,496 of record NC_133652.1, read on the forward strand.
GCAATCGGATGACTATCACAAGATGATGGACTTTGTGAAGAATTGCAAGCTCAATTATGCCATGCTGGAATCACCCACAATCTTCTGTGAAGTTGTTGAAGAGATGTGGACCACTGCAAACTACAACTCTACTGACAAGACCATTACTCTAACCATCAAAGGTAAAGAATTCTGTATCAATAGTGATATGATAAAACATGTTTCAAAATTCCTGATAACAATGTAACTTCACCACACAATGATACCGATATCATAAATATGCTTAATTCCATGCACTATGCACTTCCTACTTCTAAACTGAGTGATATTAGGAGAATGGGTCTTAGGAAGGAGTGGAGTTTCTTGTGTGATGTAGTTACAAAGGTTTTCTCATGAAAGATCAGTAATTTTGATTTAGCGAATATTTTCATGCTCAACATGCTATATATGCTAGTTACAGATAAATTTTATAATTTCAGTGATCTTGTCTTGTTTGAGTTAGGCTTTAAATTAGGTGAGTTAGCTAAAAGAGGTAAGAATGTGTATTATGCTAGATTTCTTATGTTATTGGCTAACCACCTCTGTGAAGAAATTGTGCTTGAGAACCCTAACAACAAACTGGATTGTTGGGTTCAAGAGAGAAGGCTCATTGCAGATTTGAACAGGGCCAATCATCACAAGGATGTGCCAATGTTCTACTTTCCTGTAATACAGGCACCTCAGGTAAGTGAGGTAAGTTCATCCATCCCTACAACTATTCCAACGTCCATAATTTCTTTGAGTTCAGGAGTAGCTATGGCAACTGTGCCAATGACCAAACAGTTGCCTACCAAAGCTACCAAACCTACTACTATTTCCAAATCCAAATCAAAGAAAACCCCTTCCGGTATCTCTCAAAAGATGCCAGTTGAAAAATCCACCAAAGCCAAAGAGGGGAGTGTGAAGGAGGGTAAGTTAGGTGAGGGAAGGGGTGAACATCAAAGAAACCCCAAGAATAAGGTTGGAGAGTTGAGTGAATCCCAGCCTAGCCACACTGCAGTTTTCTAACAAACTGCAGTGCTTAAAATGATATAAGCTCACTTCTAGCTGCATCCTGCCAAAAGGATGTAGTTATTGAACAAAGATCTCAACCAAGAGCACATGCCAAGAGGGTTAGGGACAAAAGCTCACCACAAACTTATACAAGAAAGAAGAAATCTAAAACCTCTGGGGATGCATAGGATACACACACAGTGCAAACTGGTGCTAAAGACACAATCACTGCACCTTCTCAAGTTCAGTTTGATGTGGCTCCAATAAATGTGGAGTCACAACCAAAATCTCTAGTTATAGAAGCACCTCAAACACCAAACTCACCAACAAATTCTCTGGATGTGGATGTGATAAACATATCAATTCTTGATTCCCCTTCTTTAACTCTGTTGGGGAAGCCAAAATGCAGTGCAAGTGAGCATCATCTTTTAGATGATTTGTTGGCTCACTTGCCAATTCTTTCAGAAACTGTTGTGTAATCTGTGCTTAAAATTTCTTCAATCAGCACAGAGTCAACAATAGTTTCTCTTCCCACCTCATTCATTTCTACTCTCTCGACGGATATTGCTCATCCGTCGAGTAGTGATTATATCCCGACGGATAAGCCTAACAGCAGTTATCCGTCGGATAGCCAAACCACTCACTCGATGGATATCACTCATCCGTCGAGTATCTCTGCACAACTTCAAACTTCAATTATTTCAAGTACAGAAGATTTAGTGGTTGTACAGTCACTCTTATGATTGAGAGAGCAGAGTGTCTTGAGTGAGAGGCTGGGTTGCTCCCAGGCAAAAGGAGAGAAAATGAGTGAAAATATGCAATCCATTTCTTTAGGATTGGCAAAAGGAAGTGAGAGGAGTCCCACCTTAGTAGGTGAAGGTGAGGGTGTGAGGGTGGGGAGCCAGGGTGAGACCCTGATGCAACAAAAGAGAGAACATGAGAGAAAAGCAGGTACAGAGGATATAAGGGTGGATCCAGCCATTGCTCATGAGTCAATGATTGTGGATGATGCAGAAAAGGAAAGATAATTTCAGCAATATTACAAAGCTATAATTGATAACATTTCCTTGGATGCTGACACTTTTACTCATCCTGTGTCAGCCTATCAACTATTGGCTGCTTAGGGCAATGAGGAGGCAGAGAAGGCTTTAAATCTAGTACATACTTCAGAATCTCTACAAAAAGATAAAGCTGTTGTCAATTTAATGCCTTCTACAGCTGGTGAGCCATCTGAAGAATTTGGAGTAAATTCTAATGATGATGACTCTATTTCATTTGATGGAAGCTTGAACTTAGGGGGAGATGAAGGACCAAGTTCCATACCAGATCTACCTGAATGGGCATTGAAAAAGGAGTCTACACCAGGACAATTCAATGTATCCTTAGTCAAAAAAATCATGTCTATTCAAAAGGCTATTCAGAACACCTCAAATGCTGGTACCAAGGCTATTCTTTAAGCCCACTTAGATTCTCTACATCTCATGAAGCTACATCAATTAAGACGGAATCTGAGTGTGGATGAACTCAAAAAGGATATAGCTAACTTGAAGACCTACAATTCTAAGAAGCTGGATTCAATAATGCCCTATGGTACCATGCAGGATCTACTCCTGAGACTGAGAAGAGAATCAGATGCTGAAAAGAAGCTGGCCAAATTGGAAGACAGAGTTCAAGTAATTGAAAACTCTGTGGCCACTATTCTTTAAAATCAACAGTCTCAGACCAGTTTTCTAATGCAACTGGCTAAAGCACAAGGCTTGACTCCTCAACTTGATAATAACAAAAAGGGGGAGAAAGGACCAAGTGAGGGGGAGAAACTTCAGATACAAATCAGTAAAGTAATTGTGCCTTCAATTACTGTCTCAAAGCCACTAGTTGCAGATGGTATAGATCTGATTCAAGCAACAGTAGCCAACTTGAAAGTTGTAGAGAAAGAACAGTTGAGTTTGGTCAACGGGAAGAAGATTGATGAGGAGATACATAAAAAGTTTGAACTTGTCAAGGAGCCAGTTAAGTCAGCCATCCATCACTCTCAAGTCAAGCAAATTAGTGTAAATGAGATGAGCATGAACTATCTGGAAAGAGGACAATCTTCCTGCATCAAGTCTCTAAAGGATGAAATGATTCTTAAACCAAGGGCAAACTACTTAAAATTATCCTTGAAGAACCCCTTGGATACTATGTATGAGACACCCAAGCCTGATGAGAAGAAGCTTCTGTCAAGATCAATTGTCTTCTATAAAGATCCAGCTGATTCAGTTTCTAAAAGGAGGATTGCTAAGATTTTCAGAAATGGGAAAGAAATTTGTGTGGTGGCTGGATACCCTCAATTTGCTCAAGCAAAGAGAGAAGAAAAAGCTAGATTGAAGCAGGAGAAGAAGCAGGCTGCTCTAGATGCTAAAAAGGCTAAACAAAAGAGAGAGCAGATTGCTATCTTGGCCAAGCTACATGCAGTAAATTCATCACAACAAATTCCCTCTCAACCATCTGAAGCAACTGAATCAAGGAAGCAAGTTGAAGAACAGAAGAAATCTCTAAGAAAGAAGTAATTGGCTAAAAGAACTAAAAGGAAAATGGATATTGTTGACAAGGAATTGGAAGATCAATTTCCTAAGGAATCCACACCAGCTACAACTCTAGCATCAAAGCCCTCTGTGGTATTTGAAGACATAAAGGTGGTGGATCCCTACAGGAATATTCATGGTGAACCTATTGTGCCCAAGGATGAGCCAATAGAATGGGAGAACATACCAATTCCAGACTTCAATCTACCAATCCTTAGCAAGCCAAAAAGGACAAAGTCAAGAGCAGTCAAGAAAGTGAAGCTGTTACCTCTAAAATCCAAGTCTGTAGTTAAAGCTCAACCCAAAGTCAATAAGGGAGACTATTTGTACTTGTGTGACATCAAAGAATTTTCTGATCTAAACCTCTATCTGGATGAACTAGATGAAGTAAGAAGTATTGATGCATACAGGAACCTACCTGAAAGGTTAGTGGTCAAGTACAAAGGAGGAAAGGAGATTCAGTGGCCACTTCACAGGATTCTTCAAGAGAACCAAGCTGTACTGATTAAAGTTTTTTCATCCTTCAAGAAGAATTTTGGGTTCGATATCACTGCAAGAACACAAGTATTGAAGAAGATTGAAGAACTAAGGAGTGTTAGAGCTAAAGATGCACTCCCAAAGACTCTTATCATCCCATACATAGGGAGAAGAGTGCATCTAAGGCCCTACTGGATGATGGAGTTCATAGATGACAATAGGGTGAGAAGATTCTTCAGATTAGAAGACCAATTGAGCATCTCCAGCAATGAGACTCTCTTGGAAATGCAAGAAAAGCTAAATCTCTCAGAATCTGATGAACTGGAATTCTACAGGCAGCTCCAAAATCAGATTGATGAAAATAACAGAAAGCTTGGAAGAAGATCCAGACCTTCAAGAAACTAGAAAAATCTGCTCAGGCTAGAGGAGCATCTTGAAAATGACTCTGAGCTAAACTTTGTACATTTTGATTAATTAAGCACTTTTCAGTATTATCTACTTTTCCTTAAAGCTGTATGTTTAGGGTGTTTTGTTATCATCAAGTATCTCTTAATTTATGGCTACAATTCCAGTAGACATAAATTGGGGGAGATTGTCGTGCATATATTGTGTACTTGATGATTACATAAACAAAACACCTAAGTAGATTTTACTTAGTGAAATAATGTAGCACTCGACGGATAAGGATTATACTCCCGACGGATAAATCATTATAGTCCCGACGGATGATAACTTATTATCCATCGAGTGAGTAGCTTATGTAATAATGAGTCTGTAGTACATTTCTGCATACACCTTTGTATACATTCTGTAGTAGCATATAAGTCATGTTGACTTTAACTAGATATGCAGAATAGGTTGATTAATTGTACATAAATAATGTCTTGTAATTCTGCATAAATGAATTGAAGTCAAGTGCCAAAATAGCTACCGACGGATGATTAAAAAAGCCAGCGACGGATGATCAAATAGCTATCAACAAATGTTTAATATAGCAGTCGACGGATGATCAATGAAGCCATCAATGGATGATCATAAAGTCGACGGATGATCATGTACTCAACGGATAAAGAATTCAAATATCAGTTGACAGTGACAACTGGTCACATGCGTCGAAGTGTATGCAAATGGAATGAGGAAGCCTATTAACTGGGTAATAGAGAACAAAGTAACAAAGCATTAGACCCGATAGTTTTTATAATGATCCTGTCTTTTGACTTTGTAATCTTGGTAATATATAAACCAAGAAGTAGCAAATAAAAACAAGAACAGGGATACAAAAAGTGAGAAACATTTGTAAGCAGAATTATTAGCATTTGTCTGTATTCTCAATAGTTCATATTTGTAAGCAGCTGTGAGCATTCTTGCACACAGAGTTCTCTCGATATAATAAATATCTCTGGTGGAATTATTTAAATCCACCAGAAAGTTTTTTAAAGACTCTTGTTTTTAATTACTTGTGTTTTGATTCACTTAAGTTTTTATTCCGCATTGTGCTAATCAACATACTTAAATTTATATTCGAGTTCGAACATTTTTATTTTAAGAAAAAGGTTCAAGAATTCCATTCAACCCCCCTTCTGTAATTCTTGCTATATTGTTAAGGGACTAACAAATTTTATTTAAAATTAATAGATTATACTTTGGAATATAAAATTTATTTTGTCAAGTGGATTCCACAGAAGTGAGCTATGGGCCATGTTATAGGAAAAATTCTACATGGGTATTTTTATGTGGGTTCGGGTCAATTGGCAAACATATTTGGGGGGAAATTGAGTAAAATTGAATAAAGGTTTAAAAAGCTTTTTGTCTAAGGACATGTTCTTACTACAAAGGATGTGTCCTCTGTGATTTAGGAACAAATTGATGTCAACTTGGTGATTGGTGTGTGACGATGCAAGCTTGGAACAAGATATAGATGGATAGTATAAGGACGTGTCATTGCTACGAAGAACTTGTCCTCTGTGATTGAAATATGGTTACTTGAATTGTTAATGTATATTTTTTTATATATTTAGAAGAACTCTTTCCCGATATTTACTCTAAGAAGTCGATTTCCGTGATCAGAGACTACCAAGAGTATTTCTATGTACTGAAGGGCTATTCATATAGTCAATGGGTGTCATCATTGGGATGTGAGGTGAAAACCGGTGTGTGCGCTTTGGAGCTCCATTCTTGTTATCAGCGAGTACTTTTTGGAGAACTTTGAAGTAATCCTGCACTTTGCATCATAAAAGTTTGGGATCACATGTCCTGCTATCTGGTTTGTGCTTCTCATTTGGGGATATGGATGAGTTTAACATTTTGGGTAAGTCATTGCTATACTTGCAACAAATTTGGTAAAAAAGACAGCTGGTAGCAAGTAGTTTCGGTTCCTAAGTTGGGTCGATGTTGTATCCGTGAAGTCCTTATATTGTAGTTGAACATTGAGCGTATGTGACTAGGCTTCATCGGCGGACAATCCTAAAGATAGTCAAAGACTGGTCTAGTAGGTTCTCCTGCCGTGCATCGGAATGGGAAATATAAGCTCGTTTAGGTTTCTTGTTCCCCAGAAACCACGCAGGGCTTGATCCTCTACAAACACAGGTACGTAGGTACATTGTAGAGGGTTGGAAGAGAGAGATCCTAATATGCTATTAGAGAATAAGGAACCAAAAACTAGTTAGGGGGTGAATGACTAGTTTGAGATTTTCAAACTCTTTTCTTTGAAATTGAAAATGCTAACAAAATAAATGAGTTGTTGCAATTGAAAGCAAGTAAAGACACGATATTTTATCAACTCACTTTATATAAGATATAAAAAAACTGTGCTACAGCTCCTAAGAAAATAAAGTTGTTTTTCTTAGCTTCTCCTCGAGAACATGTTCTTGAGCTGGCTGGCTCACATAGAGAGAAAATATTACAATTAGTTTTTGCTCACTATTTTCGCGTAGCTATTAGGGCGAAAACACGTGCTAATATTTACGCAAGTATACGCGATCGCAAGTAATATAGAATTAATTCTAGTTCGTTCCCACAGAGACTCTATTAAGATTAACTCCAATTTATGCACTTATGCAACAAAGGTATGGTTATTATTCAATGCTAAGTTGATAACAAGTTGAGAGTGTTTATAAATACGATTAACTAAGAGATTATACTAATTAATATTAACTAAGAGAATTAAAGGTTTATTTAACTATATGACACAAACATGAGATTTTAACTTCATTGTTTACTTCATTTAATACTCTTTTTGTTCATAACCTTAGCATGTAATGGTGATGACACTAATCAGATAACACGAAACTAGTAAACGCCAACTATCGTTGTACGAATACCCTCCCACCAGACATCCACAAAAGAGATAGAAGCTGAATAGACACCAATTATATTGAGACCCTATATGTCTATAGACTTTGACAACATAACGGTTTAATGTGCAAGTTATCCATAAGTTATCATTATATAGCAACCTTGATCAGCAGAGAAGTCCAGAAATCAATCTTCTATTCAAAACAGGATTCTTGAAACACGACCTGGCATGGCCGCGTGCTTCACCAGCGCGGGCGCGCTGTCCTTCTGTTCATCCGGCGCGGCCGCGCGCTACTATTGCGCAGGCGCGTTGACCTTTTGGAAAATATTCTAATTTTTGTTTTTCTGGCTGGTTTGAGATGGAGATCCATGAGCAAACTTCCTGGACACATTCCTAGCACCAATTTAGCACCTAAACAATGCTAAATCTCCTAATTCTTTCAACTATACCTGAAATGCAAAAACACTACAAAACCGCATCAAATACATAAGTAACTCGAGTATAAAATATCAATTCAAGCCTTTAAAAGCATTCTAAGTGGACATAAATGCCACTTAACACACCCCTAAACTTGAACCGATGCTTGTCCTCAAGCATAAACCGACTCAAAGAACAAAAATAAAAATGCATGAATGCAACCTACATGAATGCAACAATCCCCTCAGAATAACCAAACCAACCGACGAGCAACATCTCAACAATGCAGTTATTCGCACAAAGATAAATCAAATCCCATAAATCAACTAACAAACTAGAAACGTGTGTGTGTGCAAATGCTTACAGATATACTATCGCAACTAGATCAATAATCATGACTCACTACTCATCAAGGCAATCACAAGGTTATAAATAGAATAAAAGCTAAACTCAAAATGACTTATAACACTTCAATTCTTATATCGGAGTTATTATATGGATTCATGCTTTTATTCATAACAACACAAATATGCTTATTTGATCGTGCAATGAGTGAGGTCCACAAAAGACTTATACAATAATACCCTTGTAGCGAGCGTTAGGTTAGTGGATCCCAGACTATAAAAGCCTTAAGTCACTAAGCACAAAGTCCCCTAAGAACTTAATACCTCGAGTATTAAGGAGCCCACTCGTGATCAATTATCCATAAATATATTTTTTTTTTATTTTTTTTCTTTTTTCTACAAATTTCTGAACGAGTGCGTTTCGCTCCATCTCGCTCAACCCTAGAATACTCATATAAAATGAGCTGGCTACTAGCCATTTGACACCTAGCCACAACAACTAGCACTGAAATCCAATTTTTTTCCAATTTCTAAATATCCATGTTATATTATCATTAAGAGAATATCCTAAATTCTAAATATAAACAAGTGATTAAACCTTGATAAACAAACAAACCATGTCCATGATCTACCCCTCAAGCAACCTATACGACTTAGTGAATATTAATTGCTTCTAGCATGCAAATCAACTTAATAAGACTTAACATCACTAAACACGGCATCACTACACTAGCCTTAATATCACAAATCAGTCGATAAAGTAAACTTAAGGGATCATGATATAATGCACATGAATGAAACTATATGCAACATACTATCATGCAAAATAAAAAAAATAAAAAAACAACTACATGGAAAATATGCAACTATATGAACTAAACTATGATGAATATGCAAACTATATGAGACACACACAAACATATATTCCTTAACTACTACCCCCAAACTTAAAATATTCACTATCCTCAGTGAAGGTAATAGTAAGGAATCAGACATACCTACTCAGAATCAGGGTCATCACCCTCATAGGGTGGTGTGTCAGGAGTGTCTGGAGGCGGGTACACAGAGTCCTCACCGAATATTGGCCACTGGATATCAACTCTTGTAGCTCTGAATGCATTTTCCAACGCCTGGGTAAGGTCCTGTGCAAACCGATTATGGATGTCATGCATCACATGCATCCTCCTCATCAAGTGCCTATACTGCACTGAACTCAAACTAGCATTATCATGTGCTTCTTGCTTCTGCTGCGACCACGAAGGACCGGCCTCCTCTCCCAACTGAGCTCTCCATGCTGCCCTACTCACCTGAGTCGTACCACCAGCATATGACTGATCAGTTGGATGACCACCCGGTAAGTGGTCATAAGAATAACCAAGCCCCTTCGGATCAGGCTTACCACCGTACCACTCCTGCATACTCAACAACGTCGAACTATCAACCGGGGCACTCGGAAGCTACAACTGCTCGTGTGCGGGCCAATGAACCCCAACCGCCATACACGGCTTCGTCACAATAGACGCATAGGGAATAGAACCCGTAGTACTGCCTCACAGAAACCTCAAGATACCCTGATAAATCACCATCCCGAGATACACATAATCTCCCTGAAGAATCCCCCACAATAATCATGCGCGCTTCACAGTAACATCATGCACATGAGAAGATGGCATGATGTTGGAACACATAAAGGATTTCCATGCACGTGCAAACCTGTTGTTAGTCCCAAACAATGCAACAAGAAATACAGAAAGGGGGTTGAATGGAATTCTTGAACCTTTTTCACAAATTATAATACATTCTATCTTAATAATATATAAGTGTTTGGTTTGCAAAGTGAGGAATAAGAAGTTAGTAAAATCAAAACACAAGTAATTAAAAACATAAGTTTTTAAAAACTTTCTGGTTGATTTGAATGTATCCACCAGAGATATATATTATATCAAGAGAACTCTGTGTAGCAAGATTAGTTCACAGCTGCTTACAAATATGAACAACTAAGTTTACAGAGAAATGCTAAGGATGCAGCTTATAATTATTTCTCTGAGATAATATTCGTAGTCTTGTTCTTGTTTTTGTTCTATTTGCTACTTCTTGGTTTATATTGTTGGATTTTTAATCACAGCGGGGCATGGTAAAACACTTTTACACTTATAAAATCCAAATAAAAGCATATAAATCGTGGTAAAAACATAGGGATCGAATCTAACCTTTAAAATAATTTGGAGACAACGATCAGAGATCCTTAGCAGTTGCTCCTCAAGTGTGAAGCACTCCACCGGTATCCACCAAGAAAATGATGTTAAGGAGGAGGAAGGAGGTGGAGAGAATTGGGTTTTCCAAACTTTTTGGGTTTTTGGGGTTCTCGGGTTAGAATAAAAATAGGGTTTATAATAGTGTATTTATAGGCAATATTTTCAGCTGAAATTTTTCCATAAATATTATTATTATTATCCCATTTATTATTCTCATTAATAATTAAAACACCTTTTAATTATTAATCCTTTTTCTAAACACTTTAGAAATAATTCTCTCTCTTGATTTAATTTCCAAAAATTAAATTCTTAATTAATAATATTAAAAACTTTTCTTAATTAATTTATAATCAATTAAATCTCATTTAATCAATTATTAAATTTTCGAATTAATTATTTATTTCATAAATAAATAATTATTAGCCATTATTAATTATTTCCTCCACCATTAAATCATTCTCTTTTTATGGTGTGACCCTGTAGGTTCAATATTAAGCCGGTAGTAGAAATAAATAATAATAAAACTATTTCATCATTATTTATATAAATTCTCTAATTTATTAAATATGATTAATTAATTAATCACATTTATTCTACATCGTGAGGGATACTTCTCAGCATATCGCGACTATCCGGATAATATGAATTCACTGCTTAGAATACCAAGAACCTATTCAGTGAATAGTTACCGTACAATAAACTCCTTCTACCCTACAATGTCCCGATTAAATACAAGGCATGGATCTTGTGTCAAGCCTATCTAATTTAATCACTTGCTTACCATTTACTATGCGTAGTTCTATGCAAATTAGAAACTCCTTTCTAATTTCATTCACTCTGGCCAGAGATTCCTGAACTAGCATAAGTGGATCAGCCTTGAACATTCGCTTCCTTCACTGGAAGGGGTAGATCCTTTATTGATCATACACTATCTTCGTGTACAAATTCCTATACCCAGTAGAGCCCTAATAATTGTCCCTGGAGACTAAGAACTAAACCAAAGCATAGTTCAGTGTACACAAGATGACTATGATGACCTCAAGTCTAAGGATACTTGTACAACTATCATTATATGAACAACTGCTGACACGTGAGTGAACTCCATCAGTTGTTCAGCTGTGCAAGTCATGTTCAGTGAACTTATTCTATAATAAGCACCTACATACTAGCTATAGTGTCACCACACAAATGTCTATGAGAACAAACATCCTTCATAATGAAGCAAGCATAGTATGTACCGATCTCTACAGATTATTAATTACCAGTTTGTAATCCTACGACCAGGAACTATTTAAGTTTAGAGTTATCATCTTTTAGGTCTCACTATTATGATCTCATCATAATCCATAAAAAGCTTTACTCTAAACTATGGTATATCTTATTTAAACACTTAAATAGATAAAGCCCGTAATAAAAACAAAACAAGTCTTTTATTAATATCAATGAAATTAAAACAGATTACACAGGAAGTTATTCCTAAATCCTAATACATGATTGGACTTAGGACATATTCCTTTCATATATATCACCAAGATTACAAAGTAATAAGACCAGATAATAAAACAAAACCTATCAAGTCTAATACTATGTTATTTCATTACTCTATTCCAACATCTTTGAAATAACATAGTATTAGATAATAAAACAAAACCTATCAAGATTACACTCGATGCATGTGACTGTGTTGTCACTGTCAACAGATGTTTGAATTGATTATCCGTCGGGTACATGATCATCCGTCGGGTTGCCTTGTTGATCATCCGTCGAGTGACATTGTTGTTTATCCGTCGAGTAGTTATCTGGCACTTGACTTCATTTCATTTATGCAGAATTACAAGACATCATCTATGTACAATTAATCAACCTATTCTGCATATCTAATTAAAGTCAACATGACTTGAGTGCTACTACATAATCTAAATAAGGTGTATGCAGAAATGTGCTACAGACTCATTATTACACAAGCTACTCACTCGATGGATAATAAATCATCATCCGTCGGGACTATATTGAGTCATCCGTCAGGACTATATTCCTTATCCGTCGAGTGCTATATTTTTCACTAAGTAAAATCTACTAAGGTGTTTTGTTAATGAAATCATCAAGTTCACAACGTATCCATAACAATCTCCCCCAATTTATGTCTACTGGAATTGTAGCCATAAATTAAGAGAAACTTGATGATAACAAAACACCCTAAAAATACAACTTTAAAAGTAAGTAGATAAAACTGTAAAGTGCTTCAAATAATAAAATGCACAAAGATTAGCTCATAGTCATTTTCAAGGTGCTCCTTTAGCCTGAGCAGATTAATCTAATTCCTTGAAGATCTGGATCTCTTTCCAAGCTTTCTGTTGTTTTCTTCTATCTGATTTTGGAGCTGTCTGTGGAATTCCAGTTCATCAGATTCTGAGAGATTTATCTTTTTCTTGCATTTCCAAAAGAGTCTCATTGCTAGAGATGCTCAATTGGTCTTCTAATATGAAAAATCTTCTTACTCCTTTGTCGTCCCTGAACTCCATCAGCCAGTAGGGCCTTAGATGCACTCTACTCCCTGTGTAAGGAATAGTTAGAGTCTTTGGGAGTGCATCTTTAGCTCTAATACTCCTCAGTTCTTCAATCTTCTTTAGAACAAGTCTTCTTGCAGTTACATTGAATCCAAAGTTCTTCTTGAATGATGAATAAACCTTTATCAGCACAGATTGGCTTTCTTGAAGGATCTTGTAAAGTGGCCATTGAATCTCCTTTCCTCCCTTGTACTTGAAAACTAACCTTTCAGGTAGATTCCTGTAGGCATCAATCCCTCTAATTTCTTCCAGTTCATCTAGATAGAGGTTTAGATCAGAGAATTCCTTGATGTCACATAAGTACATGTAATCTCCCTTGTTGACTTTGGATTGAGCTTTGATTAGAGATTTGGATTTGATAGGTAACATCTTCACTTTCTTGACTGCTCTTGACTTTGTTCTCTTTGGCTTGTTAAGGATTGGCAAATTGAATTCAGGAATTGGTAGACTTTCCCAGTCTATTGGTTCATTCGTAGGCACAATAGGTTCACCATGAATGTTCCTGTAAGGATCCACCACCTTAATGTCTTCAAATACCACTGAGGGTTTTGATGCTTGAGTTGTAGTTGGAATGGATTCCTTGAGAAACTGATCCTCCAATTCCTTACCCACAAAGTTCAATTTCCTTTTGGTTCTTTTGGCCAATTCCTTGTATCTGTGAGATTTCTTCTGTTGTGGTTCAACTTGTTTCTTTGGATCTTGAGATTCAGTGATTTCAGATGGCTGAGCAGAAATTTGTTGTGTTGGTTTCACAGCTTGTAGCTTGGCCAAGATTATAGCTTGCTCTTTCTTTTGTTTAGCCTTTTTAGCATCTAGAGCAACTTGCTTCTTTTCTTGCTTCAATCTTTCCTTTTCTTCTCTCTTTGCTTCAGAAAATTAAGGATGTCCAACCACCACACAAATTTATTTACCATTCCTGAAAACTTTAGCAATTATCCTTTTCAAAGCTGAATCAGTTGGATCCTTGTAGAAGGCAATGGATCTTGACAACAGTTTCTTCTCATCAGGCTTTGGTGTCTCATACACTGTATCCAAAGGGTTCTTTAGTGATGATTTTGGATAGTTTACCGTTGGCTTCAAAAGTACTTCAGCCTTTGGAGATTTGATGCATGATGACTGTCCTCTTTCCAGATAGTTCATGCTCATTTCATTCACAGAGATTTGCCTGACTTGAGAGTGATGAATGGCTGACTTTTCTGGCTTCTTTGCTAGCCCAAACTTCTTTTGAATATCCTCATCAATTTTCTCCCAGTTGATTGGATTCAACTGCTCCTTTTTAGCTGCTCTTATATTGGATGCTGCTTTATTTATCAGATCAATGTTGTCCTTAGCTGGTGGCTTTGAGATAGTAATTATAGGCACAATTACTTTGCTAACTTGAATGTTGAGCACATTTTGCTCCCTCTCACTCCTAGAACTCTCTATCTCCCCCTTTTTATTATCATCAAGCTGAGTAGAGGAGGAGGTTTGTGCAGCCACCAGTTTCTGAAGCAAGTCTTTTTGTTGAGCTTGGTGTAGATGAATTATTGTAAGAGATGCTTCCATTGCTGTCATTCTTGTATCCAAGGCATCTATCTTTGTGGCAAGATCAGAATTTTTCCTGAGCTGTCTCCTAATGTCAAGCATTGTAGCTTCTGGAAGTTTAGAGTCCATCTTATCAGAAATGGCCTTTTTCATCTCATCAATATCACCTTTGATAATGTTGACATCTCGAGCATGTTGAAAACCTTGGATTTGTTGTAGTTGCAGGGAAGCAAGATGTGCTTGAAGGATCTTTTTGGTGTTGGCATTTATGGTGGTTTGAAGAGCAGAATTTGTCTGATTTATGAGTTGAATCAGGGTTGTCTTGAAGTAGTGTTCATCACAGTTCTTTGAAAATGCCAAAGATGGCATGCCTGATCTTGAACTATAGCCTACTTCTCCCCTATGTCCAATGGCTCTTCTTCACTATCTCCACCTTCACCTCCAAAGAATTCTTCTGAACCACTAGTATCATAATCAACATCACCAGCTGTAGAGGGCAAAGTTGTGATGGCATCCTTAGCTCTTAGCATTGACTATATGGTGTGCACCAAATTGAGCATCCTTTCTGCATTGTCATTGCCCTGTTCAGCTAGAAGTTGATATGCTGGAACAGGGTAAGTAAATGTCTCAGCATCAAGGGAGGTAGAATCTATAACAGCTTGAGGTTGCTGAGATAGTCCCTCCTTGTCTGCATCCTGGACATTCATTAACTCACTTGCAATGACATCCACCCTTATATCTCCTATACTTGCATTTCTCTCATTATCTCTCTTTTGTTGCATCAAGGTCTCACCTTGGCTCCCCACCCTCACACCCTCACCTTCACCATCTAAGGTGGGACTCTTCACACTCTCTTTTTCCAATCCTGAAGAACTGGATTGCATATTTTCACTCTTTTCCTCTCCTTTTTCCTGGGAGCAACCCAGACTCTCACTCATAACACTCTCTTCCCTCAATCCTAGGAGTGATTGTACTACCACTAAGTCTTCTGCACTTGAGATAATTGATGAAATTTGAAGCTGTGCAGAGACACTCGACATATAAGGGATATCCGTCGGGTTAGCAGTTTGACTATCCGACGGAAAACTGCTGTTAAGCTTATCCGTCGGGATACAATCACTACTCGACGGATGAACAATATCCATCGAGAGAGTAGGAATAAATGAGTTTGGAATGGAAACTATTGTGGACTCTGTGCAGATTGATGAGAATTTTGGCACAGATGTCTCAACAGTTCCTGAAAGAATTGGCAAGTGAGCCAACAAATCATCCAAAAGATGATGCTCACTTGCGCTAGATTTTGGCTTCCCCAACAGAGTTAAAGAAGGGGAATTAGGAATTGATGTGTTGATCATATCCACATCCAGAGAGTTTGTGGGAGAATTTGGTGTTTGAGGTGCTTCTATAACTAAAGATTTTTGCTGTAACTCCACATTTATTGGAGCCACATCAAACTGACTTTGAAAAGGTGCAGTGACTGTGTCTTTAGAACCAGTTTGCACAGTGTGTGACACCTGTGCATCCCCAAGGGTTTTTGGTTTCTTCTTTCTAGTATAGGTTTGGGGTGAGCTTGTGTTCCTTACCCTTTTAGCCTGTGCTCTTGGCTGAGAGCCTTTTTCAATGGTAACATCCTTTTGGGAGGATGAAACCAGTAATGAGCTAATGTCCTTATTAAGCAATGCAGTTTGTTGGGAAACTGCAATGTGGCTAGGCTGGGAAACACTCACCTCCCCAACCTTATCCTTAGGGTTTCTTTTATGTTCACCCTGTCCCTCACCTACCTTACCCACCTTCACACTCCCCTCTTTAGATTTGGTGGATTTTGCAACTGGCATCTTTTGAGAGATGCCAAAGGGGGCTTTCTTTGACTTGGATTTAGAAATTTTTGATGGTTTGGTAGCTTGGGTAGGCAACTGTTGGGTCATTGACACAGTTGCCAGAGCTACACTAGAAGTCAAATAAATTTGTGAGGTTGGAAGAGTAGAGACAGATGAAATTACCTCACTTACCTGAGGTGCTTCCATTACAGGGAAATAGAAGAGTGGCACCTCTTTGTGGTGGTTTGCCCTGTTCAAATCTACAATAATTCTTCTCTCTTGAACCCAATAATCTAATTTGTTGGTTGGGTTCTCAAGCACAATTTCCTCAGAGAGGTGGTTAGCAAGCATCATGAAAAATCTAGCATAGTAAACATTTTTACCCCTCTTATTTAACTCCCCTAACTTAAACCCCAACTCAAACAAAACAAGATCACTAAAGTTAAAGAACTTATCAGTAACTAGCATGTAAAGCATAGAGATATTGACAGAATCAAAATTAGTGATTTTACCAGAATAGACCTTGGTAACTACATCACACAGATAACTCCATTCCTTTCTAAGACCCAACCTCCTAGTTTCACTTAATTTAGAAGTAGAGAGTGCATAGTTCATGGAGTTAAGCATGTCAATAATGTCAGTTTCTGTGTGTGGTGAAGTTACAGTATTATCAGGAATCTTGAAACATGCTTTAGCAATGTCATTATTAATACAGAATTCCTTACCTTTAATAGTGAGTGTGATGGTCTTATCAGTTGAGTTGTACACAGCAGTTGACCACATTTCTTCAACAACTTCACAGAAGATGGTGGGTGATTCTAGCATGGTATAGTTGAGCTTGCAGTTCTTCACAAAATCCATCATTTTGTGGTAGTCACCAGACTGTTGAATCCCCTTGTTTACTAGACCCGTGAAGTTGTTCTTCTCATAGATAAATCTAGTTTGTGACATGATCTTGATGACTGGTGCCATTGTTAGAGAGTGGAAATTGCAGAGATAGAGATGATAATTGCTTTTGAGAAAGAGAGAATTTAGAGCAGATGATTTGAGAATGATAAAAGAAAAGTAATGAAAATGAATTAATCTTTTATACTATTTCAAAAATAACTGTCAAAAATAATAAAGTAAAATAAAGTAACCAATAAGAATTGCCCAAAATAGCCGTTTAAAAATAAACTGTAAAAATTCCTTCAATTATCCGTCGTGTTATACTTGTAAACTGTAAGTATACTCGATGGATAATGTTCAGGGAATTAACGGCTAGGATTTAGAAAATTCGACGGATGAGGATGAATCAGTTATCCGTCGAGTCATAAAATATTCCAGAAAATAATTGATTTTATTAACAAAATGTATACCGACGGATGATCAAACTCGATGGATAATGATCATCCGTCGAGATGTAAATTTTGACTTAGCCAAAATTTCATCCAAGACTGAAAAACCAATTAAATTTCTGGCTACATTTCAACTTGCAAATTATCTGAAAAGATTTAATAATAATTTAGCATACCTAACTCACTTACCAACCTTGAAAAGGTGGATTCATCCAGTGGCTTGGTAAATATATCTACAAGCTGCTTTTCACTTGGAACAAAATATAGTTCCATAGTACCATTCATTACATATTCCCATATGAAGTTGTACTTTATCTATGTGCTTTGTTCTTGAATGTTGCACTGGATTTTCAGTGATGGCAATTGCACTTGTGTTATCACAGAAAATGGGAATTCTTTCCACTTGCAGACCATAGTCTAGCAATTGGTTTTTCATCCACAAAATCTGTGCACAACAACTGCCAACAATAATATATTCAGCTTCAGCTGTAGAAGTAGAAACTGAATTTTGCTTTTTACTGAACCAGGACACAAGCTTGTTTCCTAGAAATTGACAGGTTCCTGTTGTACTTTTTCTATCAATTCTACAACCTGCATAATCTGCATCTGAATAACCAGTTAGATCAAACCCAGAATCTCTAGGGTACCAAATGCCAAGTTTTGGTCTTCCCTTGAGATATCTGAAAATTCTCTTAATAGCTACTAAGTGAGATTCTCTAGGATCAACCTGAAATCTAGCACACAAACATGTAGCAAACATTATATCTGGCCTACTAGCTGTTAAGTACATAAGTGAGCCAACCATGCCCCTATAACTTGACATATCCACAAACTTTTCAGTAGTGTTTAATTCAAGCTTAGTTACAGTGGCCATGGGAGTTTTTGCAGATGTGCAATCTATTAGATCAAACTTCTTTAAAAGATCATAAATATATTTAGTTTGACTAATGTATATTCCATCACTAACTTGCTTAACTTGCAAACCAAGAAAGTAAGTTAGTTCTCCCATCATACTCATTTCATACTTACTTTGCATCAATTTGAAAAACCTTTTGCAAAGTTTTTCATCTGTAGAGCCAAAAATAATGTCATCTACATAAATTTGAACAAGTATACTAGAGCCATTAACATTTCTAAAGAAAAGAGTTTTGGCTACAGTACCTCTAGTGAAGTGATTCTCTAAAAGAAACTTTGACAAAGTGTCATACCAGGCTCTAGGTGCTTGCTTCAGTCCATAAAGTGCTTGCAAAAGATAGTAAACATATTCTAGAAAATTTGGATCTTCAAAACCAAGAGGCTGACTGACATAGACTTCGTCCTCCAAATCTCCATTTAGAAAGGCACTTTTGACATCCATTTGATAGACTTTGAAATTGGCATGGGCTGCATGGGCTGCATAGGCTAAGAAGATTTTGATGGCTTCAAGTCTTGCAATAGGAGCAAATGTTTCATCAAAATCTATTCCTTCTTGTTGACAATAGCTCTTAGCAACCAATCTAGCTTTGTTCCTGACTACTATGCCATTTTTATCCATCTTCTTTCTGAATACCCATTTGGTGTCTATTGGATTCTTCCCTTTAGGCTTGGGTACCAGCTTCCACACCTTATTCCTCTCAAATTGGTTTAGCTCCTCCTGCATAGCTAAAATCCAATCAGGATCCAACAAAGCTTCTTCTACCTTCTTTGGTTCTTCCTTAGAAAGAAAGCTGCTGTATAGACATTCTTCTTGAGTTGCTCTCCTTGTTTGAACTCTAGAAGATACATCACCAATGATGAGCTCAAAGGGGTGATCCTTTGTCCATTTCCTTTATTGAGGTTGATTAGCTCTAGATGAAGAGGCCTCATTGTTGTCTTGATGTGTGATTGAGTTTTGATTGTTAGAAACTCCCCCTGAGTTTATGGATCTTTGATTTATGAACTGGGAATTTTCTGTAAGTGATCTATTCCGACTTTCAGCTTCTTTTGATGACCCGACGGATGGTAAATTTTGAGTACCGACGGATGAAGCTCATTGTCTCCGGACGGATAAAGCAGATTGTCTCCCCACGGATGAAGCATTATGCAACTCGACAGATGTCAAATTTTGTGCTTCATTGGTAGTGGACTTTTCTGCATTACCCTTTGATACCGTTTCTTGATCACTTTCATCATCACTGTCATCACTAACCATCTCCACATTATCAAATTTGAGGCTCTCATGGTAATCTCCATCTTGCAGTCCTTCAATCTTTTTATCATCAAACACAACATGCATTGATTCCACAACAATGTTGGTTCTTAGATTGTAGACTCTATATGCTTTACCAACAGCATATTCAACAAAAATTCCTTCATCTGCTTTAGCATCAAACTTCCCATTCTGATCAGTTTGATTTCTCAAGATATAACATTTGCAGCCAAAGACATGAAAAAAATTTAGAGTTGGCTTCTTGTTCTTGAACAAATGGTAGGGAGTCATGTATTTTGCTTGATTAACCAGAGAAATATTCTGAGTGTAGCATGCAGTATTTACAACTTCAGCCCAGAAATATGTTGGTAACTTAGACTCTTCAAGCATTGTCCTTGCAGCTTCAATAAGTGATTTGTTCTTCCTTTCTACTACTCCATTTTTTTGTGGAGTTCTTGCTGCTGAAAACTCATGCAAAATCCCATTTTCTTCACAAAATGCTCTCATGACAGAATTTTTGAACTCAGTTCCATTATCACTCCTGATTCTTCTAACTTTGAAATCAGGATGATTATTGATTTGCCTTATGTGATTGGTGATGATTTCACTAGCCTCATCTTTAGACTTTAGGAAATATGTCCAAGAGAACTTTGAGAAATCATCTACAATTACTAGGCAAAATCTTTTCCTTGAGATGGACAACATATTGATAGGTCCAAACAAATCCATGTGAAGCAGTTACAAAGGTTCTTCAATTATTGAATCAAGCTTCTTTCTGAATGATGCTTTGATCTGCTTTCCTTTTTGGCAGGCATCACACAATCCATCCTTAGAAAACTCCACTTGAGGAATGCCTCTAACCAGTTCTTTCTTTACAAGTTCATTCATGGTCTTGAAGTTTAAATGGGATAGCTTCTTGTGCCATAACCAACTTTCATCCCGACTTGCTATGCTGAGAAGACAAGTAACAGATTCTGCATTTGATGAGTTGAATTCAGCTAGGTACACATTCCCTTTTCTCACACCAGTGAGAACCACTTTGTTGCTTCTCTTGTTTATCACAACACAGGCTTTTGAGTTAAAGGTTACTGAATTTCCTTTATCACAAAGCTGGCTGATACTCAACAAATTGTGCTTGAGACCATCCACTAAGGCAACCTCCTCAATGATGACATTGTCTTTTGAAATCAAGCCATATCCCACAGTATAACCCTTGTCGTCATCTCCAAAATTAATACTTGGGCCAACTCTCTCCTTGAACTCTGTGAGCAGGGTAGAATCACCAGTCATGTGTCTTGAACAACCAATATCCAAGTACCAGAGATTCTTTCTGTTTCCCTGCACACATCGAAATCAAATCAAGTTGATTTTGGTACCCAAGTTTCTTTGGGTCCTGCCTTGTTAGCTTTCTTTTACTGTTTCTTAGGTTTGATCTAATTTGACTTGGGAATATCAGCTTCATCCTTAGTCATTTGAGTTGGACCTTTGAAACCATTCATTACAGCAGAATTATCATGCATATTTTGATTAACAGGAAATGGCATGCTACTAGTAAACATGTTATTCCAGTAAGGCATACTAAATGACATTTGTGGCATACTAAATGCAGCATAATAAGGATTAGGTGCAAATGGCATATTAGCAAACTGTGCATTCATATTCTGTGTAGGCATATCATTCATAGGCATAGAAGGCATGGCATTTATGTTGGGAAAATGAGGTGGCACAGATATGGAAGTAGGCATGGGAGTTTTGCAATTAACAGATAAATAATTTACACTACCATACTTGACACAGATTTTCTAGGAGCATATTTATTAGGTGTGTAGTTGTTATGCTTGTTAATTCCTACTTTACCATTTCTATTATTTTTCTTTTTAGCCTCTGTTTTAACCTCAATCTTTTCCAGTCTGTCACTCAATTGCTTGACAGTCATATGACCAATATTAGCCTTTTTCTCCTTCTTCACTTGACCGGATTCTCCTGGAATAAAATTCTTGGAAACTGATCCATATTTCTCATTTAACTTGACAAGTTTGGCTTTACTCATAGGCTTGCTCACAGTCGACCAATGAGGATTTATATCACTCGATGGATAACCCTTTTTGTTATCCGACGGATGACCCTCATCATCCGTCGAGTCTACATCTGTTAGCAATCCTTCAACCAAATTGGATTCCAGCTTCTCCTTATTATTCTTCCAGGCTACATCACAAAAGGACTCAATACCTTGAACTTTGGTGATTTGAGCATGAACATCTCTAGATGTTTTCCATGCCTTAATCACCTCATGTTCTCGTTCAAGCTGCTTCTTCAAGATCTCTTCTTTCTTCAAGGACTCAGTTAATTCATCCTTAGCAATTTTACACTCAATTCTCAATTTTTCAAATTCAATGAACTGAGACTCTAGCACATTATTCCTCTCACTTAAAAACAAATTGTTTTCTTTGATTTTAGCATTTTCCTTAGTAAGAGACTTAAGTGTAACACGCAAATGATATAATTCTATAGACATGTCATTTATTGCAATATTACACTCAGCTTTAGATAAATGTGCAAGGTTAGTGGTGATTATCTGATTACTTGAAGAACTTGTCTCTGTTTCATCAGACTTGGCCATTAGGGCTAGATTGACATAGCTGACATCCTCATCCTCATCTAGACCATCTCCTGCCCAGTCATTTTCTTGTGTAATGAAAGCCCTTTACTTTTGGTTGAGCAACTCAAAGTATTTCTGTTTATAATCCACAGGCTCAAACTTCTTTTTGCTGGAATCTGACTTTCTACATTCACTGGCAAAGTGCCCTGCTAAGCCACATTTGAAACATTTGAATTTTGATTTATCCACCATGTTTCTATTTGGCTTAGTTGCTCCAAATTTCTTCTTGAACTTGAGCTTGGCAAATCTTCTGGAAAGAAATGCTAGATGTTCACCAGCTTCCATCTTCATCTCCTTCTCTTTCTCTAACTCAGCAACTAGTGCAATGGATCCTCCTTTCTTCTTTTCTCTCTCCATCCTCTCATCTTGCTCTATTTCAAGCTCATAATTTTTCAGGATGCCATACAGTCTCTCCAAAATAAACTCTTTGTAATCTTGAGAGTTTCTCAATGAGATTGTCTTAGGTTTCCATTCCTTTGGAAGAGATCTAAGGAACTTAAGATTTGAGCCTTTTTTCTGATAGACCCTTCCATGCAACTTTAGAGCATTTAGTAGTTTTTTAAATCTACTAAAAATGTCAGTGAGAGACTCACTATCTTCACTATGAAAGTGCTCATATTGCTGAATTAGCAGCTGCATCTTATTTTCCCTGACTTGGTCAGTCCCATCACCGATAATCTGTATTGTATCCCAAACTTCCTTGGCAGTTTTGCAATTGATGATGTTGTCAAACATGTCACCATCAACTCTATTGAACATAATATTCATGGCCTTCTTATCCTTCCTGACTTGTTCAATATCAGTGTAATATCCCATATTTTCAAATATTATTATTATTATTATTTGGAATTGTATATGTGATTTTATGTCAATTTTAATGAATTATATGATAATTGGAATTGATGTTTGGATGTTTATATACGATATTCTTTAAGTATTTTAATTATTATATGTCCAGAATAAAATATAGATAATTGTGAGATTTTCCTGGTAATTTTTGGATTGTTACATGATTTTATAATGATTTATGATTTACTAATTATTTTCTGAATAATTACCAAAATTATTTTATAAATTCGGGAATCGTTCAACCTCAACTGTTTTTACATTTTTACAACCCGAAAATCTTCCGAAAACTCCTTCCTAACCTAATCTAGTAATTCCGGACATTTTCCGTGTTTTGACTTTTTCGATCCGGATTACGGTTTGACCCGTGCGCGGCCCGACGCAAGATTTTCGGTACGATAACCATTTCGATAAATCAACAAAACCCGTATTCTCGAGAGACGGGATATTTTTACATTATTCTCGTATATGGTGTTTTATGAAAAGCTCGGTTTTGATAATTATCCAAATCTGATATTAAATTGTATCATTTTTATAGTTACTTAGCAGTTAAGTAATCTATTTTTGGATCATTTTGTAGTTACTTAGCGGCTAAACAACTAATTTATCGATCCAAAACGATCCAGAACGAACCAATATTCCGTAAATATAAATAGCATATTTCTTATTTCATTTATTTCGTTTATTCATTTGCAACCAGTAAAAATACAGTAAATACAGAGAAAAACCCTAGAAACCGATACGTTCCTGAAAATCAAACGCGCAAACGAAGGCGTTATCGAACTCCGATTCGGGCGTGCAGCATATCGAAACGAAGCTCTCAAAATCTTCTTTCTGAATCAATCATCAGTTTTTATCCAGAAATCAAGGTGATTTTCTTATTTAATTATTTTTAATTTGAATTATTTAGTGAATAAAATATGAATTTTTGCAGACATGATTATCTGAGTGTTTTGATGATTCCATGTTGTAGAGCATGTTTTTATGGTCAATTTCATATATTATACTTCAAAATAGAGTTCAATATCATATAGTAATTGAAGTTTGATTTTCTGGAAATTCTGTAAAAAAGTTGTTCTTGAAGAGTTCTGAGAATCAAACTTATATTTGAAGGTGATATTGAACACCAAATCACAAGTATTTGTAACCATTGTGAAGCCCTTGATGAGAGCTATATATTCGTACCTATATCATTAACAGAGGTTGATTATTTAATAATTTCGATTTTTTAATTTTATTAGTTAAATTCGGTTTTTGATTTTAAGTAATTGTTTGTTTGATTTGAAGTTAGATTATCATTCCTAGGAGTCTGAGGATTGATTTCGTATATTAATATGTTAATTTTGGTCCATTTTTGATTAAATTCGAAGTTCTTATTTTTTTTGGTTTTTAAATTTGAATTTCTGGATTCTGTAATGATGTGGTGATAATGTTAAGCTTGTTAATAGTTTGAGTGTTGAATTAGTGTTATTTTGACATCAAAATTGCGAGTTTTCATCAAGTTTTAAGCATAATCGAACTTCACCGGAAGTTCGCCGGCTTTTCGCCGGTTTTTGTTTGATTTTCGTCGGAGAAGATGAACTGGTGATGGTCTGTAGTTGTTAAGATATCAGAGTTGATGTTGGAAGGAAGTGGAATGATTTGAGCCTGAAATCTGTGAAAACCTAGTTGCATTGACTGGGTTTTGAGACTTGCCGGAATTCTGTCCGGCGACCGGAACGACCACCGGTTTCTGGGTTTCCCAGATTCCGGCGGACCTGTTCTTGGTCCGACCCGGTTCCAACCCGTTGTGTTTTGTTTATGACCCGAGTTTGATCCATCCAAACCCTAACCCCTAATTTAAATCCTCTTTCCAGCTTTTGAGTTTTTAAAATAATTCAAAAATCCTATTATTAATTTTTAAAAATTTATTTTTATTTTGAAAATTATTATTTTTTATTCTGAAAAATTATTTTTAATTCAAAAATAAATCCAAATTATTTAATTAATTAATTTTAGTTGATAATTAATTATTTAATTAGTAAATTAATTTAAATATTAATTAATTAATTTAATTAGTTATTAATTAATTTTAATTGATTATTTAATTAGATTTAATTTTATATTTTGATTTAAAAATTTTGAAAAATGGTTTTGAACTTTATAATATTATTTGAAATTATTTTCCAGGCTCGATAATTCTTATAAAATTATTTGTGGGTATTCGATCCCTATTATTTAATTATTAAATGATTCAGAGACCCATTTTAATTCCAAAAAATGTTCAAAAATTCATAATAAATAAACCGATCGTCCGTTTAATACGAAACGAACGCTGATAGACTCATAAAAATATTCCGCTTTCAATAAAAATACTTTCAAGACCCAAATCCTTTTATTTCGAAACATCGCTTGTTTTACAAGTCATTCTGAGTCAATTATTGATCGATAAATCATATTTTTGACCTGATTTGAGTTTTGAATACACCGAGGTGATTATTTTGACGAACCGAGTCATATGTGATATGAATGATGTGATATGTGAGTTATGTGTTTTACATGCTATGTGAATTACGTGCGTTGGTGAGTCAGAATTCTTGTGTTTGACTGATATAATTATGTGCAAGCTATCGTATGGGTAGACGATAGAATGTTGACGCGCAGTTCGTCGAGTAATTATCGTTTAGACGATTAAAATGTTATTTCTAATTATAGATACGAGTCTTTCAAGACGATCAATACCAGATGGAATGAATGAAGACTAGAGTTGAATAATATGGAATATTGAGGTTGCAGCACTGCTGAGCAGCATGCCAAAGGATTAGTAGAATAAAGACGGTGATGTTTTGAGACATAAGGTCATAATAGATGCGTCATTACGAGTGTGACAAACTGCTAAATCCCAAAGGCAAGTATCCCTATCATCACTTATTGTTCAAGTGATATTTATTTTAAATCTTCTTATGCAAGTATTGCTTTCTCTATTCTGAGTTCGGAATAGAGAAATATTTTACTTATCGCTGAATTAAATGATTCTGTTTAAGCAAGTACTCTTTTGCTATACTATGTTCAGAATAGCTAAGTGATTTTACTTATCAAATGAATGGATTTATAAATGTTTTGGATTTTGAGAAAGATGACATTGTTTTGGTTTTTCTGCCCAAGTAAATGGGGGAATAAAAGTTTATAAGGGTGTCGAGTATTATGACTCCTTTCAATAAAATGTTTTAAGATTGGATGGTTGCGTAAGAGGCCATGGGGGCAGTCCAGCAGAGATTTAGGTATTATACAGGATATAACACCATTAGGCCGATATGTGCCTTGGGTAACCCTTTGTTTAGTTGGATATGCTTCGGCATACCGGTGTTGCTCCGCGACTGATCACCTGCGGCAACACACCGTCGTTCGAGGATTCTAATCTAAATTATTATATTGTTGTTGATAATCTTATAAGGAATGATTTATCAACTGATTCTGTTTTGGATTAAAAGTGAATTGTGGTTTTGATTTAGTTTCTGATTTATGCTGATACTTACGTTGTAGTTAAATATCAAAGGTGGTATTAGTATAGATAATTGATGTTGACTTCAGTATGGGATGTTGTGAGCATCAAAGTTCGTATTGATATCTAATTTGATATGACAACAAAATAAATATTAATATCAAGAGTTCGGTTTTGAGTAAAGTGTATGATTCACTCCAAAATCATTGCTTCATGTTATTATGGTTTATGATATTTCGATAAATCACTGTTTTACGAGTTTTATTCTCGTCAAGATTCAAAGTATTGCTGAAGCATTTCGCTCAAAAAGATCAAAATGGTTTTGAATACAATTAAGGAACCAATTCTGGGGTTCCTCAACTAAAATTTTATGATTCAACAATTATGATTTTAAATGTTCTGCTCTAATGCAGATGTCGGTTTTATATCAAAACGACCCTATATTCGCTATAATGATCTTGCTGAGCATTTCTTTCGCTCATACTTGCCTGGTTTCAAATTTAACCTCCAGTGAGGATTAGCTTGCGCTGTTTAGCAGCGTAATTCGAGAAAGCAAAGAAGAAGCTCTTGAAAGGTGATTGGTCTAGGGTTTGCGGGCTAGTGTAAGTTTTATTGTATAAAGTTGTTTATATTATATTATATTATAGTTTTATAATTTATAGTTGGGCCTAGTATACTTCTTTTCGAAGTTATACTAGGGGGTTTAGCTTTGAGTTTGGAAATTGTTGAAAAGAGTTTTAAAGAAAATGGAAAAATTATTTATGGAATTTGGGATTCTTGTTTCTAGAACTGTAACCTTAAAAGATCTTGGATTAGTTGGGGTCATTTATGCTAAATGTCTTCCACTGGCTATTGTTTATTGATTAAAGAGATTAATTTGGATTGAGGTTTTATAGTGACGACCAAATCCTCTGACCCCGGATTTGGGGGCGTTACAGGTTGGTATTAGAGCTGAGGTTATAGTAAACGAGAAACGAGAGTGTGAAGGAGTGTGTATAGCTATATGAGGACCTTTGAGCTCATATCGAGTTCCTGTTGGACTATTGGATATAGTACCAACGAATAAGTTAAGATAGGTGCATTCCTTTGAGATGGTTGTGCTGAGCTGGATGGAACACCGGGAAGCTGCAAACTTCTGTTGTGGAATCTTTCGAGGATACTATGATTTGACGACGATGAAGATTATCGATATCCTTAAAACATGAAGAAGTGTTTAAATCGGACGACGAGTCAACAGAAGAGTTTAGATGAAGATAAGTATTAAGACTTGGGCAATACCTTCTCTTTCTATAAGTCCTTTTGACATCTCTCAAAAAGAAATAATTGTTAGAGGATATATTCCCTAACACTTATTTTCAATCATATTTGTGTTTTAAATGTGACAGAGGCTGTCATGAAGCCTATTTTTCAGGTTTTGATAGCTCCGCCAAGTTATGATAATTTAACTTCCACTTTTCTTATATGGTGGATAGTTTCTTGGTCATGCGACACCATTTGCTCATTTTGTGCCAGAATTTTGTTCTTTGGATTTCATTTCCTTCAGAAATATTAGCTTTTAAATCTTTTCAGTTTTATTTATTTGATTTTGAGTTCCTTTGATATTCTTGTATTCTGACTAAGATGAACAACCCTAACTATAGGGGACACAAGGTATACATGTCTGTGTGATAGGAGTTGGATGGGACGCCATTACTTGTGTGTGTTGTGGATACATGAAGGTTAACAACCTTTAGTAATGTCTTAATTTGGACACATAATACCAAGTTCATTTGATCATATTGATCTCTCAGTTATTCTTTATTTCAACAATACTTTTTCATAAATTCAGATTTTGGTCCTGTTATGCTATAAAATTCTTTTCTCTTTGGAATTCCATGATATTATTATTTCAAATATTTGAAGGTATGCCAAACAAGTTAAGCTGAGTTCTCCTGATCAAGTCAAAGCAGGGTTATGTGATGTGATTACCAACAGGAGCAGTGAATTACAATGCTATGAGAATATCGGTGGTGTATAACGCGGTCATTCTGTTTCTTTATTTCTCTTTCTATTTATCTCTCTCTCTCTCTTTATTTTTCTTTCTCTCTATCTTTATCTCTATTCTTCTTTCTCGTAATCAGTAAAAGTGATTCTATTGAGAAACTGGTCAAAAGATGTGGATGGAACAATATTGCAGAGTGAAGCTCTCTTAGTAACTGTGTGGTATAAGGAATTGCAGTGTTATTGGAAATTCTGAGAAAAGTTGCGTAAGCAAGATTGGGAAGTTGGTTAGAAAACCCTTAGTGCTCTCTTCTGCTGATTCCGAGGACGGAATCCTTATAAGGGCGGTAGATTGTAATATCCCATATTTTCAAATATTATTATTATTATTATTTAGAATTGTTTATGTGATTTTATGTGAATTTTAGTGAATTATATGATAATTGGAATTGATGTTTGGATGTTTATATATGATATTCTTTGAGTATTTTAATTATTATATATCCAGAATAAAATATAGATAATTGTGAGATTTTCCTGGTAATTTTTGGATTGTTACATGATTTTATAATGATTTATGATTTATTAATTATTTTTTGAATAATTACCAAAATTATTTTATAAAGCCGGGAATCATTCAACCTCAACTGTTTTTGCATTTTTACAACCCGAAACTCTTCCGAAAACTCCTTCCTCACCTAATCTGGTAATTCCGGACAATTTCCGTGTTTTGACTTTTTCGATCCGGATTACGGTTTGACCCGTGTGCGGCCCGATACAAGATTTTCGGTACAATAACCATTTCGATATATCAACAAAACCCGTATTCTCGAGAGACGGAATATTTTTACATTATTTTCGTATATGGTGTTATATGAAAAGCTCGGTTTTCATAATTATCCAAATCTGATATTAAATTGTATCATTTTTATAGTTACTTAGCGGCTAAGTTATCTATTTTTGGATCGTTTTGTAGTTACTTAGCGGCTAATCAACTAATTTATCGATCCAAATGGTCCAGAATGAACCAATATTCCGTAACTATAAATAGCATATTTCTTATTTCATTTATTTCGTTTATTCATTTGCAACCAGTAAAAATACAGTAAATATAGAGAAAAACCCTAGAAACCGATATGTTCCTGAAAATCAAACGCGCAAACGAAGGCGTTATCGAACTCCGATTCGGGCGTGCAGCATATCGAAACGAAGCTCTCGAAATCTTCTTTCTGAATCAATCATCAGTTTTTACCCAGAAATCAAGGTGATTTTCTTATTTAATTATTTTTAATTCGAATTATTTAGTGAATAAAATATGAATTTTTGCAGACATGATTATCTGAGTGTTTTGATGATTCCATGTTGTAGAGCATGTTTTTATGGTCAATTTCATATATTATACTTCAAAATAGGGTTCAATATCATATAGTAATTGAAGTTTGATTTTCTGGAAATTCTGTAAAAAGGTTGTTCTTGAAGACTTCTGAGAATCATGCTTAAATTTGAATGTGATATTGAACACTAAATCACAAGTATTTGTAACCATTGTGAAGCCCTTGATGAGAGCTATATGTTCGTACCTATATCATCAACAGAGATTGATTATTTGATAATTTCGATTTTTTAATTTTATTAGTTAAATTCGGTTTTTGATTTTAAGTTATTGTTTGTTTGATTTGAAGTTAGATTATCATTCCTGGGAGTCAGAGGATTGATTTCGTATATTAATATGTTAATTTTGGTCCAGTTTTGATTAAATTCGAAGTTCTTATTTTTTTTAGTTTTAAAATTTGAATTTCTGGATTCTGTGATGATGTGGTGATAATTTTAAGGCCGTGAATAGTTTGAGTGTTGAATTAGTGTTGTTTTGACATCAAAATCGTGAGTTTTCATCAAGTTTTAAGCATAATCGAACTTCACCGGAAGTTCGCCGGCTTTTCGCCGGTTTTTGTTTGATTTTCGTCGGAGAAGATGAACTGGTGATGGTCCGTAGTTGTTAAGATATCAGAGTTGATGTTGGAAGGAAGGGGAATGGTTTGAGCCTGGAATATGTGAAAACCTGGTTGTGTTGACTGGGTTTTGAGACTTGCCGAAATCTTGTCCGGCGACCGGAACGGCCACCAGCTTCTGGGTTTCCCAGATTCCGGCGGACCTGTTATTGGTCCGACCCGGTTCCAACCCGTTGGGTTTTGTTTATAACCCGGGTTTGATCTATCCAAACCCTAACCCCTAATTTAAATCTTGTTTCTGGCTTTTTAGTTTTTAAAATAATTCAAAAATCCTATTTTTAATTTTTAAAAATTTATTTTTATTTTGAAAATCATAATTTTTTATTCTGAAAATTTATTTTTAATTCAAAAATAAATACAAATTATTTAATTAATTAATTTTAGTTGATAATTAATTATTTAATTATTTAATTAATTTAAATATTAATTGATTAATTAATTAAATTAGTTACTAATTAATTTTAATTGATTATTTAATTAGATTTAATTATTTATTTTGATTTAAAAATTCCGAAAAATGGTTTTGAACTTTATAATATTATTTTAAATTATTTTCCAGGCTTGATAATTCTTATAAAATTATTTGCGGGTATTCGATCCCTATTATTTAATTATTAAATAATTCGGAGACCCGTTTTAATTCCGAAAAATGTTCAGAAAGTCATAATAAATAAACCGTTCGTCCGTTTAATACGAAATGAACGCCTCTAGACTCAAAAAAATATTTCGCTTTCAATAAAAATACTTTCGAGACCCAAATCCTTTTGTTTCAAAAGGTCGCTTGTTTTACAAGTCATTCTGAGTCAATTATTGATCAATAAATCATATTTTTGACCCGATTTGAATTTTGAATACACCGAGTCGAATGTTTTGACGAACCGAGTCATATGTGATATGAAATATGTGATGTGTGAGTTATGTGTTTACATGCTATGTGAATTACATGCGTTGGTGAGTCAGAATTCTTGTGTTTGACTGATATAATTATGTGCGGGCTATCGTATGGGTAGACGATAGGATGTTGACGCACAGTTCGTCGAGTAATTATCGTTCAGACGATTAAAATGTTATTTCTAATTATAGATACGAGTCATTCAAGATGATCCGGACCAGATGGAATGGATGAAGACTAGAGTTGAATAATATGAAATATTGAGGTTGTAGCACTACATGAGCAACATGCCAAATGATTAGTAGAATAAAGACGGTGAATAATATGGTATATTAAGGTTGCAGCACTGCATGAGTAGCATGCCAAAGGCAAGTATCCATATCATCACTTATTGTTCAAGTGATATTTATTTTAAATCTTTTTATTCAAGTATTGCTTTCTCTATTCTGAGTTCGGAATAGATAAATGTTTTTCATATCGCTGAATTAAATGATTCTGTTTAAGCAAGTACTCTTTTGCTATTCTATGTTCAGAATAGCTAAGTGATTTTACTTATCAAATGAATGGATTTATAAATGTTTGGATTTTGACAAAGATGACATTGTTTTGGTTTTTCTGCCCAAGTAAATGGGGGAATAAAAGTTTATAAGGGTGTCGAGTATTATGACTCCTTTCAAGAAAATGTATTAAGATTGGATGGTTGCGTAAGAGGCCGTTGCGACGGTCCAGTGAAGATTTAGATATTATACATGATATAATACCATTAGGCCGTATGTGCCTTGGGTACCCCTTTGTTTATTTGGATATGCTTCGGCATACCGATGTTGCTCCGCGGCTGATCACTGGCGGCAACACACCGTCGTTCGAGGATTCCAATCTATATTATTATATTGTTGTTGATAATCTTATAAGGAATGATTTATCAATTGATTCTGTTTTGGATTAAAAGTGAATTGTGGTTTTGATTCAGTTTCTGATTTATGCTGATACTTACGTTGTTGTTAAATATCAAAGGTGGTATTAGTATAAATGATTGATGTTGACTTTAGTATGGGATGTTGTGAGCATCAAAGTTCGTATTGATATATATTTTGATATGATAACAAAATAAGTGTTAATATCAAGAGTTCGGTTTTGAGTAAAGTTTATGATTTATGCCATAATCATTGCTTCATGTTATTGTGGTTTACGATATTTCCGTAAGCACTGTTTTACGAGTTTTATTCTCGTCAAGATTCAAAGTATTGATGAAGCATTTCGCTCAAAAAGATCAAAATGGTTTTGAATACAATTAAGGAACCAAATTTGAGGTTCCTCAACTAAAATTTTATGATTCAGCAATTATGATTTTAAATGTTCTGCTCTAATGTAGATTTCGGTTTTATATCAAAACGACCCTATATTCGCTATAATGATCTTGCTGAGCATTTCTTTCGCTCATACTTGCCTGTTGTCAAATTTAACCTCCAGTGAGGATTAGCTTACGCTGTTTAGCTACGTAATTCGAGGAAGCAAAGAAGAAGCTCTTGGAAGGTGGTTGGTCCAGGGTTTGCGGGCTAGTGTAAGTTTTATTGCATAAAGTTGTTTATATTATATTATATTATAGTTGTGTATTTTATAGTTGGGCCTAGTATACTTCTTTTCGAAGTTATACTAGGGGTTTAGCTTTGAGTTTGGAAATTGTTGAAAAGAGTTAAAGAAAATGGAAAAATTGTTTATGGAATTTGGGATTCTTGTTTCTAGAACTGTAACCTTAAAAGATCTTGAATTAGTTGGGGTCATTTATGCTAAATATCTTCCGCTGGCTATTGTTTATTGATTAAACAGATTAATTTGGATTGAGGTTTTATAGTGACGACCAAATCCTCTGACCCCGGATTTGGGGGCGTTACAGGTTGGTATAAGAACTGAGGTTATAGTAAACTAGAAACGAGAGTATGTAGGAGTGTGTATAGCTATGTGAGGACGTTTGAGCTCATATCGAGTTCCTGTTGGACTATTGGATAGAGTACCAATGAATAAGTTAAGATAGGTGCATTTGTTTGAGATGGTTGTGCTGAGCTGGATGGAACTCCGGGAAGCTGCAAACTTCTGTTGTGGAATCTTTCGAGGATACTACGATTTGAAGACGATGAAGATTATCGATATCCTTAAAACATGAAGAAGTGTTTAAAATCGGACGACGAGTCAACAGAAGAGTTCAGATAGAAGATAAGTATTAAGACTTTGGCAATACCTTCTCTTTCTATAATTCCTTTTGACATCTCTCAAAAAAGAAATAATTGTTAGAGGATATATTCCCTAACACTCATTTTCAATCATATCTATGTTTTAATTGTGCCAGAGGCTGTCATGAAGCCTATTTTTCAGGTTTTGATAGCTCCGCCAAGTTATGATAATTTAACTTCCACTTTTCTTATATGGTGGATAGTTTCTTGGTGATGCGACACCATTTGCTCATTTTGTGCCAGAATTTTGTTCTTTGGAATTCATTTCCTTCAGAAATTTTAGCTTTGAAATCTTTTCAGTTTTGTTTATTTGATTTTGAATTCCTTTGATATTCTTGTATTCTGACTGAGATGAACAACCCTAACTATAGGGGACACAAGGTATACCTATCTGTGTGATAGGAGTTGGATGAGACGCCATCACTTATGTGTGTTATGGATACATGAAGGTTAACAACCTTTAGTAGTGTCTTAATTTGGACATGCAATACCAAGTTCATTTGATCATATTGATCTCTCAGTTATTCTTTTATTTCAACAATACTTTTTCACAAATTCAGATTTTGGTCCTGTTATGCTATAAAATTCTTTTCTCTTTGGAATTCCATGATATTATTATTTCAAATATTCGAAGGTATGCCAAACAAGTTAAGCTGAGTTCTCCTGATCAAGCCATAGCAGGGTTATGTGTTGGGATTACCAACAGCAGCAGTGAATTACAATGCGATGAGAATATTGGTGGTGTATAACGCGGTCATTCTGTTTCTTTATTTCTCTCTCTATTTATCTCTCTCTCTCTCTCTCTCTCTCTTTCTTTTCTTTCTCTCTATCTTTCTCTCTATTCTTCTTTCTCGCAATTAGTAAAAGTGATTCTATTGAGAAATTGGTCAAAAGATGTGGATGGAACAATGTTGTAGAGTGAAGCTCTCGTAGTAACTGTGTGGTATAAGGAATTGCAGTGTTATTGGAAATTCTGAGAAAAGTTGTGTAAGCAAGATTGGGAAGTTGGTTAGAAAACCCTTAGTGCTCTCTTTTGCTGATTCCGAGGACGAAATCCTTATAGGGGGGTAGATTGTAATATCCCATATTTTCAAATATTATTATTATTACAATTATTTGGAATTGTTTATGTGATTTTATTTGAATTTTAGTGAATTATATGATAATGGGAATTGATGTTTGGATGTTTATATATGATATTCTTTGAGTATTTTAATTATTATATGTCCAGAATAAAATATAGATAATTTTGAGAATTTCCTGGTAATTTTTGGATTGTTACGTGATTTTATAATGATTTATGATTTAATAATTATTTTCTGAATAATTACCAAAATTATTTTATAAAGACGGGAATTGTTCAACCTCGACTATTTTTACACTTTTACAACCCGAAACTCTTCCGAAAACTCCTTCCTAACCTAATCTGGTAATTCCGGGTATTTTCCGTATTTTGACTTTTTCGATCCGGATTACGGTTTGACCCGTGCGCGGCCCGACGCAAGATTTTCGGTACGATAACCATTTCGATAAATCAACAAAACCCGTATTCTCGAGAGATGGGATATTTTTACATTATTTTCGTGTATGGTATTTTATGAAAAGCTCTGTTTTGATAATTATCCAAATTTGATATTATATTGTATCATTTTTATAGTTACTTAGTGGCTAAGTAATCTATTTTTGGATCGTTTTGTAGTTACTTAGCGGCTAATCTACTAATTTATCGATCCAAAATGATCCAGAACGAACCAATATTCCGTAAACATAAATAGAATATTTCGTATTTCATTTATTTCGTTTATTCATTTGCAACCAGTAAAAATACAATAAATACAGAGAAAAACCCTAGAAACCGATACGTTCCTGAAAATCAAACGCGCAAACGAAGGAGTTATCGAACTCCGATTCGGGCGTGCAGCATATCGAAACGAAGCTCTCGAAATCTTATTTCTGAATCAATCATCAGTTTTTACCCAGAATTCAAGGTGATTTTCTTATTTAATTATTTTTAATTCGAATTATTTAGTGAATAAAATATGAATTTTTGCAGACGTGATTATCTGAGTGTTTTGTTGATTCCATGTTGCAGAGCATGTTTTTATGGTCAATTTCAAATATTATACTTCAAAAATAGAGTACAATATCATATAGTAATTGAAGTTTGATTTTCTGGAAATTCTGTAAAAAGGTTGTTCTTGGTGTTCTTGAAGAGTTCTGAGAATCAAACTTAAATTTGAAGGTGATATTGAATACCAAATAACAAGTATTTGTAACCGTTGTGAAGCCCTTGATGAGAGCTATATGTTCGTACCTATACATCAACAGAGGTTGATTATTTAATAATTTCGATTTTTCAATTTTATTAGTTAAATTCAGTTTTTGATTTTAAGTAATTGTTTGTTTGATTTGAAGTTATATTATCATTCCTAGGAGTCTGAGGATGGATTTCGTATATTAATATGTTAATTTTGGTCTAGTTTTGATTAAATTCGAAGTTCTTGTTTTTTTTGGTTTTTAAATTTGAATTTCTGGATTTTGTGATAATTTGGTGATAATTTTAAGGTCGTGAATAGTTTGAGTGTTGAATTAGTGTTGTTTTGACAACAAAATCGTGAGTTTTCATCAAGTTTTAAGCATAATCGAACTTTACCAGAAGTTCGCCGGCTTTTCGCCGATTTTTGTTTGATTTTCGTCGAAGAAGATGAACTGGTAATGGTCTGTAGTTGTTAAGATATCAGAGTTGATGTTGGAAGGAAGTGGAATGGTTTGAGCCTGAAATCTGTGAAAACCTGGCTGTGTTGACTGGGTTTTGAGACTTGACGGAATTCTGTCCGGCGACCGGAACGACCACCAGTTTCTTGGTTTCCCAGATTCCGGCGGACCTGTTCATGGTCCGACCCGGTTCCAACCCGTTGGGTTTTGTTTATAACCCGGGTTTGATCCATCCAAACCCTAACCCCTGATTTAAATCCTATTTCCAGCTTTTTAGTTTTTAAAATAATTTAAAAATCCTATTTTTAATTTTTAAAAATTCATTTTTATTTTGAAAATCATTAGTTTTTTATTCTGAAAATTTATTTTTAATTCAAAAATAAATCCAAATTATTTAATTAATTAATTTTAATTGATAATTAATTATTTAATTAGTCAATTAATTTAAATATTAATTGATTAATTAATTTAATTAGTTATTAATTAATTATAACTGATTATTTAATTAGATTTAATTATTTATTTTAATTTAAAAATTCCGAAAAATGGTTTTGAACTTTATAATATTATTTTAGATTATTTTCTAGGCTAGATAATTCTTACAAAATTATTTTCGGGTGTTTGAGCCCTATTATTCAATTATTAAATGATTCGGAGAACCATTTTAATTCCAAAAAATGTTCTAAAATTCATAATAAATAAATCATTCGTCCGTTTAATACGAAATGAACGCCTCTAGACTCAGAAAAATATTCCGCTTTCAATAAAAATACTTTCGAGACCTAAATCCTTTTGTTTCGAAAGATCGCTTGTTTTACAAGTCATTCTGAGTCAATTATTGATCGATAAATCATATTTTTGATTTGATTTGAGTTTTGAATACACCGAATCGAATGTTTTGACGAACCGAGTCATATGTGATATGAATTATGTGATGTATGAGTTATATGTTTCCATGCTATGTGAATTACATGCGTTGGTGAGTCAGAATTCTTGTGTTTGACTGATATAATTATATGCGGGCTATCGTATGGGTAGACGATAGGATTTTGATGCGCAGTTCGTCGAGTAATTATCGTTTAGACGATTAAAATGTTATTTCTAATTATAGATACTAGTCTTTCAAGACGATCAGGAATATATGGAATGGATGAAGACTAGAGTTTAATAATATGGAATATTGAGGTTGCAGCACTGCATGAGCAACATGCCAAAGGATTAGTAGAATAAAGACGGTGATATTTTGAGACAGAAGGTCTGAATAGATGTGTCATTACGAGTATGACTAACTGCTAAATCCCAAAGGCAAGTATCCCTATCATCACTTATTGTTCAAGTGATATTTATTTTAAATCTTCTTATGCAAGTATTGCTTTCTCTATTCTGAGTTTGGAATAGATAAATGTTTTACATATCGCTGAATTAAATGATTCTGTGTAAGCAAGTACTCTTTTGCTATTCTATGTTCAGAATAGCTAAGTGATTTTACTTATCAAATGAATGGATTTATAAATGTTTTGGATTTTGAGAAAGATGACATTGTTTTGGTTTTTCTGCCCAAGTAAATGGGGGAATAAAAGTTTATAAGGGTGTCGAGTATTATGACTCCTTTCAATAAAATGTTTTAAGATTGGATGGTTGCGTAAGAGGTCGTGGCGGCGGTCCAGCAGAGATTTAGGTATTATACAGGATATAATACCATTAGGCCGATATGTGCCTTGTGTACCCCTTTGTTTAGTTGGATATGCTTCGGCATACCGGTGTTGCTCCGCGGCTGATCACCGGCGGCAACATACCGTCGTTCGAGGATTCCAATCTAAATTATTATATTGTTGTTGATAATCTTATAAGGAATGATTTATCAACTGATTCTGTTTTGGATTAAAAGTGAATTGTGGTTTTGATTCAGTTTCTGATTTATGCTGATACTTACGTTGTTGTTAAATATCAAAGGTGGTATTAGTATAGATGATTGATGTTGACTTCAGTATGGGATGTTGTGAGCATCAAAGTTCGTATTGATATCTAATTTGATATGACAACAAAATAAGTATTAATATCAAGAGTTCGGTTTTGAGTAAAGTTTATGATTCATTCCATAATCATTGCTTCATGTTATTGTGATTTACGATATTTCCGTAAACACTGTTTTACGAGTTTTATTCTCGTCAAGATTCAAAGTATTGCTGAAGCATTTCGCTCAAAAAGATTAAAATGGTTTTGAATACAATTAAGGAACCAATTCTGGGGTTCCTCAACTAAAATTTTATGATTCAGCAATTATGATTTTAAATTTTCTGGTCTGATGCAGATGTCAGTTTTATATCAAAACGACCCTATATTCGCTATAATGATCTTGCTGAGCATTTCTTTCGCTCATACTTGCCTATTTTCAAATTTAACCTCCAGTGAGGATTAGCTTGCGCTGTTTAGCTACGTAATTCGAGGAAGCAAAGAAGAAGCTCTTGGAAGGTGGTTGGTCCAGGGTTTGCGGGCTAGTGTAAGTTTATTGTATAAAGTTGTTTATATTATATTATATTATAGTTGTGTATTTTATAGTTGGGCCTAGTATACTTCTTTTCGAAGTTATACTAGGGGGTTTAGCTTTGAGTTTGGAAATTGTTGAAAAGAGTTTTAAAGAAAATGGAAAAATTATTTACGGAATTTTGGATTCTTGTTTCTAGAACTGTAACCTTAAAATATTTTGGATTAGTTGAGGTCATTTATGCTAAATATCTTCCGCTGGCTATTGTTTATTGATTAAACAGATTAATTTGGATTGAGGTTTTATAGTGACGACCAAATCCTCTGACCCCGGATTTGGGGGCGTTACAATCAGGATCTGACCATTCATGCCTTGGCTTGGGAACTGATGCCTCATTTTCAGTTGCAGCTCTCATTGGTACATGAGGGCCTCTCTCTATGCAATCTACATAGGCTGCGTCTTGAGAAAGTAAGTGAAGATGCATTTTTACCTTGCAGTGATGGGAATTATCTTTGTCCAGAAAAGGAATCTTGACTCCAACATCCTTCTTGTTCATCTTACTGTTTTGTTGTGATCTTTAAACTCTTTGTTTATCAAGAGCTTGCTCTGATACCAATTGTTAGTCCCTAACAATGCAACAAGAATTACAGAAGGGGGGTTGAATGGAATTCTTGAACCTTTTTCACAAATTATAAAATGTTCTATCTTAATAATATATAAATGTTTGATTTGCAAAGTACGGAATAAGATGTTAGTAAAATCAAAACACAAGTAATTAAAAACACAAGTCTTTAAAAACTTTCTGGTGGATTTGAATGTATCCACTAGAGATATATATTATATCAAGAGAACTCTGTGTAGCAAGATTAGCTCACAGCTGCTTACAAATATGAACAACTAAGTTTACAGAGAAATGCTAAGGATGCAGCTTACAATTGTTTCTCTGAGATAATATTCTTAGTCTTGTTCTGGTTTTTGTTCTATTTGCTACTTCTTGGTTTATATATCACCAATATTACAAAGTAATAAGACAAGATAATTAAATAAAACCTATCAAGTCTAATACTATGCTGCTTCATTACTCTATTCCAGCATCTTTTAATATCTTCATAATAGCATGTAAATGACAATGCTTCTTTGTTCTCTAAAACCCAGTTGAATAGGCTTCAACATTCCTTTTGCATACACTCGACGCATGTGACTGTGTTGTCACTGTCAACAGATGTTTGAATTGATTATCCGTCGGGTACATGATCATCCGTCGGGTTTCCTTGTTGATCATCCGTCGAGTGGCATTGTTGTTTATCCATCGGGTAGCTATCTGGAACTTGACTTTATTTCATTTATGCAGAATTACAAGACATCATCTATGTACAATTAATCAACCTATTCTACATATCTAATTAAAGTCAACATGACTTGAGTGCTACTACAGATGCTAAACAAGGTGTATGCAGAAATGTGCTACAGACTCATTATTACACAAGCTACTCACTCGATGGATAATAAATCATCATCCGTCAGGACTATATTGAGTCATCCGTCAGGACTGTATTCCTTATCCGTCGAGTGCTATATTTTTCACTAAGTAAAATCTACTAAGGTGTTTTGTTAATGAAATTGTAATATCCGGGGTATATCGTGTAATTATTTTTTCCAATAAATAATTATTATCTGTGTTCAGTATCTATTCTGTGAATTAATTGTTAAGTGTTATATGTGCTTGGATATTTAAAAATAATATTAATTGAGTATTTTATTTTTATATGTCCAAAATAAAATATAGATAACTGTCATATCTTCCTAATTATTTTTATGTTGATTTCTGGATTTATAAGAATCATATGAAATTTATAAAATCTTTTTCCGAGTATTTAAAATCTATTTTATAAAAACGGGAACCAACCGACGTTATCCGTTGTTACATTTTTGGAACCCGAAACTCTTCCGAGAACTCCTTCCTAACCCAATTGCAATATTCCGAGCATTTTCCATGTTTTGACTTTTTCGATCCGGCGTACGGTTTGTCCTGCGCGGATCCTGGCGCAACATTTTCGATACAATATTTGTTTCGGTAAATTAATAAAACTCGTATTTTCGATAAACGGGAGCTTTTTATTAAACTATCACAATTATCACCTCGTAATACATGTAACCAGGCGCTGAGACCAAGACCGCAGTACAAATTGTACTGATTTGGATAATTTTCCCGAAAACTGATACCGTTTGGATCAGTTTTTATAAATAAACATACCGTTTTATATCCGGAATGATCCAACGGGATACTAATTTTCCGTAATTATAAAAAGCCTTTTCCCGTATTTTATTTCGTATCAAAATCATTTGCAGATAGTAATTATATAATTTTCCAGAAAAAAACCCTAATTTCATAAACTGTTCGAAGTATCAAACAGCAAAACGAAGGCGTTATCGATCTCTGTTTTCAAAGCTTGAGTAACCAAAACGAAGGATTTGAAGAGTACTATCAGATTCTGAGCTTCGTTTTACTGCAGAAATCAAGGTTATTTTTCTATATTTTTATTTAATTTCGAATTATTTTTATTAAAAATATGAATTTTTGTTCGGATGATTGTTTGTATGATTTGATGATTGCATGTTGTAGAGCTTGTTTTCCTGATGATTTTGATATATTATACGTCTGATTTAGAGTTCAATAACATGTTCAAATTTGAGTTTGATTTTCGAATTTTACAATTAGGCTTTATAACCCGTATGAATGTTCTTAATTGAAATTTGGGGGTTTCTTATTTTGGAATAGATAGATGTTGTGGTATAGTGGGTTGTGTTCTCTGTGAAATTTGCAATCCAGTCGTACAAGTTTCATGAATCAACGAGGTCTGTAGAGAAGGGAGTTGTGATTTTAAAGTACTTGTAGTTTTAAAAACGATACAGTTTGGTCCCCCAGGTTTCCAGAACTCGCAAATTTAGGATTACTGTTTACAAATTATTTAAAAATCATATTTCCTATTTATTTTTATTATAAAAATTCGTTTTTAATTTCTGAAAATTCTAAAAATTATTATTTTAATTCCAAAAAAATTATTTTAATTCAAAAATAAATCTGAATTAATTAGTTAATTAATTTCAGTTAATTTTTAATTGATTAATTGGTCAATTAATTCGAAAATTAATTGATTAATTGATTTAATTAATTATTAATTGATTTTAATTAATTATTTAATTAGATTTAATTTTATTAAAATGATTTAAAAATTCTGAAAAATAGTTTCGAGCTTTTAAATATCATTC
This sequence comes from Apium graveolens, assembly GCF_009905375.1. Taxonomy (NCBI): domain Eukaryota; kingdom Viridiplantae; phylum Streptophyta; class Magnoliopsida; order Apiales; family Apiaceae; genus Apium; species Apium graveolens. The sequence continues at coordinate 117,484,836 of NC_133652.1, forward strand.
TAAATTATTTTCAAGGCTCGATAATTATTATAAAATTGTTTTGAAGCCAGAATTGGCCAACCGAACCCTGTTTAATATTCCGAAACTGATCCAACGACCTGTTTTACTTCCGAAAAATGTTTTAAAAATCATTTTAAATACCCGAGAGCTTATTTATGACCCGAGTCTCCTTTATAAATGATATATCATTGATTATGTGACGTGTTATGTGTTATATGTGACTTGTTGGTTGACTATCAGTCTGTATATTTGATCTTTACTTGTTTATTGCATAACTTTCAATCCGTTAATCGGATTTGGGCGAAACGAAGGGTAGATAGAAGTATGTGTTGAATAAAATCGTATGAGTTGAATATTGATAGATGCTTATGATATGTGAGCAGAAGAGGCAAGACGTAGGAAAGGGAAACAGGTAGTTGAAGAGTAAGACGGTTGGAATTGGAAGCGAGTGCAGTATAATAAGCTAATACCAGGCAAGTGTTCTGAACTTTCTCGAGATATTATAGTGATTGATAAACCTGTTCCATATTGCAAGTGCTTTGAAGCACTGAACCCTAACCATGATCCCAGTTTTGATCTTGAGCCGTAAACCTGATTCTTTCTAAACCATTGATTGTTGTCTACTCAAATACGAACCACAAATATACGATACTACTCCACAAATACATACAAACTAAATACCAAACACTGAATCGAATTATCTACATACTCAAACCATTGTATCTTATGCTTTGAAAGACCAAATCCTTGAAACCTTGAAACGTTGATTCCTTTGTTATCCAATTCTTTCAATACCCAACATCCAAGCTTTGAAAAGGCCAGATTGATCCCCATAAAAATTGAAACCATTTCATTATGATGCATCCAATGTTGTTAATGATTCTGTTTATTATTCATTATTGCTTATTCTGTTATTATGTTAGAATTGGATCGTTTTTATAAAATTGTGGACCAGATTCGTGGTCAGACCATATAATGGTCAAGTTAGGCCAATGTGTGCCTTGGATCCAGTAGTTAGAGCAGTGTTGTGTGCTTTGCTCGGGGTTAGTGCGTGACTGATCAGCAGCCTAACCTTGGTTTTTAAAATAAAAGTATAATATCCAATTCTAAATCAAAATCCATTGTTCACTTGATGTCATAACCATATTCACCTCATGATCATTATTCTCAGTTTTGTCATTGTGACTTGCTGAGCTAGTTAGCTCATTTTTGCGATATTGTTTATGTTCTTTTCCAGTTAAGAAGGAACCAGTTGGTAACGAGGATCCCCAGTCCAGCACGAGAGCTAGGGGTTCAAGTTGAGGAAGTTGAGCTAGTAGGCTTCTTTTGGGATAATTTAAGTTTGTAAAAGTTTGTAATAATGTTTAATACTCAGTTTTGAGTTTGAATAGATGGGATTTGATCGGTATGTAATATAATAGTATGTTTCGCTTGTGTGCATACTTTAACCTGTTGCGGTCCGTGGTGGTTGGTAAGTAGGTTCACTGCATATTATTATTATCCTTATTATTGTTATAAACAGGTTATAAATAAGGTGTGTGTGGACCCCAAACTTCTGACCCGGGTTTGGAGGGCGCCACAGAAATCATCAATTTCACAACATATCCACAACACATGTTCATGCACGAGGCAGGGAAAGTGGCATACTCGTTCCTGCCCTTCTTGAACTTCCAGTGAGTCTAAGGCACACACAACGTAGCAACTATCAAATCCAAGTCAAAATCATCACCGGTCTTCGCATTCGAATCCTCCTGCTCAGGCTGTCTCTCGGGCTGATTTATCACCCGACGAATTGCCTCCGCACTGTAATCCACCGTCAACGCCCTCACCACAGTAAAACCATTCTTATCTTCCTTTACATTCGCGTAAAACTTACGAACCACACTCATAGGCACCGCAGCCGGTGCCTCACAAAAAGCAATCCAACCCATCTCCACAATCATCTCTAGCAACATACCATCCCTCCCCGATGGCAGAAAACCTCGCTCCTTGGCTATGGGCTTCGAAAGAAGCCTCGTATACTCCGCCTCAGCCTCCAGAATTGTAAACCTAGGCCTCACACCACCAACACTAGAAGAATCGGTGGTGCTGCTGCTAACTTGGGTTCATTGTCTTTTGGGTGCCATTGAACTTGAACAAGTAGAGAGAAAATATGTGTGTATAAGAGATTTTTGTGTTTGAAAATTTGAGAAGTGATGGAGAAGTTTCTGTATAAGTGTATGTATATATAGGAGATCATGAATTAGTTATGGAAAAGAAGCGGGATTAATGGGAGTAATGGGGGTAATGGAATTCATTTGGAATAGAAATTATGGGAAGTGGAGGAGGGAATTTTGGGTATGAATTGATTTTGTATTCAAATTCCCAATTTTTTGTTTCTTTTTTTTGACTACAGGGATGCAGCGCGGCCGCCCCGCCCGGCAGCTCGGGCGCGCTGTGCTTTTGGAAAACCAGCGCGACCGCCCCGCTTACCAGCGCGGGCGCGCGCACCTACTGGAAAATCAGCATGGCCGCCCCGCTTCTTAGCGCGGGCGTGCCGTGCTTCTGTAGTTGAAACTGAATTTTTTTCCTTTTTCTGATTTTTTTATGTTTTTCTCCTTATTTTATTCTTCCTCTATCTACTAATGTACAACAAACTTGGGTTGCCTCCCAATAAGCGTTTGCTTTACGTCGTTAGCTTGACGTAGAATCTTGAGATCAAGTAGACGATAAATTGGCACTAACCACCTCACGGTTTGCCGTATCCCCATAGTAATGCTTCAACCTCTGTCCATTCACTTTGAACACTTGGCCTGGATCATTTTAAAAAATCTCCACCGCTCCATGTGAAAACACAATTTTGATAACAAACGGCCCTGACCACATCGACTTCAATTTTCCAGGAAAAGGACGAAGACTAGAGTTGAATAAAAGAAATTGTTACCCCGACATAAATGATTTGAGCACTAGGCCTCTATCGTGCCACCTCTTAACTTTCTCCTTATACATTTTCGTTCTCATACGCTTGAAGCCAAAACTCATCGAGTTCATTCAATTGAAGCATCCCCTTCTTACCAGCTGCATCCAAATCAAGGTTTAACTTCTTCAAACCCAATACGCTTTGTGCTCGAGCACCACAGGAAAATGACACCTTTTACCATAAACCAACTGAAACGGTGACATACCTAGCAGAGTCTTATATGCTGTTCGATACGCCCAAACAGCTTCATCCGGCTTCAAAGACCTATCCTTCCTTGATGGACATACAACTTTCTCTAGAATATGCTTGATCTCTCTGTTAGATACCTCGGCTTGGCCATTAGTCTGAGGATGGTAGGCTGTAGCAATGCGATGATTCACATTATACCTTTGCATCATAGCAGTGAACTTGCGTTTGTATTAATGTAATCCCTCGTCACTGATTATGACTCTTGGAGTCCCAAATCTTGTGAATATCTTCCTATAAAGAAAATTTAGCACTACCTTCGTGTCATTCGTCGTAACAACCTTGCATTCCACCCATTTTGAGACATAATCAACCGCCAACAAGATATACTGATTATTGCAAGATGAGACAAATGGCCCCATGAAGTCAATTCCCCAAACATCGAATGTAATAACTCGAAATTTTGAGACCCTGTAAAACGTTTAATGAATAGTAACCCTGACAGATGGGAAAAAATTTTGATCCCACACTATATAGTGCATAAGAAAATGAGTTTCGGAATCGATATTACGACTATGCGCACCAAATGAGTGTATGTAAACGCTATTAGTTTTCGAAGAAAACGAACTTTGAAAAGTGACCGTAATTATGACTTATCAAGGACTACGGGAATCACAATATAATTACGAGATTAAAATCCTACGGATTTATATTCAATTAGGATAAATAAAAATATAAGGAATAGAAATAAAAAAAATTACATTGCGAACCATTTACGAATAAGTATTGCGGATAACGTTTAAGTAACCGAGCGAACGCGTAAACGATTAATTAAACGTAACGCACTAACTAAACCATGGTAAGGAAGTAACCATGTTTACTTCATCAAATAGTGAGCTAACCCTAGGATGACCAAGCTAGCTAGCAAATAGTGTGCTAAGGAGCTAACCTTGTAGTTTAGCTTGTAAGCTAGCAAGCTACAAAGATTTGTCCATGGATTTGGAGACAAGGAATAAACCTAAGCTATCCTAGGAAGAATAAAGATCAACTTGCAAAGATATCAAGTCACCTTCCAAGAAGCAACCTAGAAATCATCCAAGAGAAGCAACCAAGTGCTATAAATATCCCCCCCACAAAGCTCCCATTCAGCTATTTTGAAGAAAAAAGGGGAATTGTTCAAAACTCCAAGCTCTAGTTCTTGTAAAATCACACAATTATTTCCAAAGCCTCCTAGCAACTAAACTAAGGTAAGAAAAATCTTTCATCTCTTTTTATCAAGGTTTGATGGGTGGAATAAATTCAAGAAACTCACTAGTGAATAGTGTGAATAGTAACCTCTCTTTGGTTTCTTGATTTTAATGGTGGTTTTAGGTTCCAAAAATCATACCAAGCACTTCCAAGCATCCACCATCCTCAAGAACACATCTCAAGCTTTCAATAAAGGTAAAAATCTTTGGCCTAACTTTATTTAAGGTTCATGTTTAAGATCCATTTAGTGGGTGTTAGTAAACCTAGCTTACTAAGTGTTGTTGATGAAATCTTGATGATTAAATTAAGTAGATTTAAGGTTGGTTGTTGTTGCCTCAAGAACATGATGTTCTTGAGAGGATTTTGTGTGTTGATGATGATATGATGATTGTTGGTGGTTGTGTTGATAGTTAAGGTGTAAACGAAACCCCGATCGTAAACGTAACTTCGTTAAAACCAACAAACCGTAACTTTAAGTTTCTACAGAAAGTCTCGAAGTTTTAAACTGTAGATTCTTGAGAAATAACCTTTTTTTAAGATAGACAATGTTATAAGGATCGTTTAGGCGCTTGAATCGCTTAATTCCGATTTACGGATCAAAAGTTATGATCGTTTTAGTAAAAGTGTTTTATGTGACAAAAAGTGCTACGAATCACGAACTTTGAAAATATAAAGGATAGACTTAAAAGTATTCATAAATCATGAAATTTTTACAGAGAGTAACATGTGGAGTTTCCTAACTGTCATAAAAATTTCAAGTGAAAATAATGAGTTTTCAATTTTATAAAAATGTCGGAGCCGAGACCGCGCGAGTAGAAACCGTAAGAATCCTTAAGCGGAGCCGACGACGATATTGAGAATGAACTTAAGATACTTAGGAAAATGAAGTGACCATAAAGTTTTTATGACTTAAAAGAAATGTTAAGGGTAGTATGAATTGAGAGGGTGTATAATGAGTAGCAAATGAGTGCGAGTTACCATAAGTTAGGACGGAACCTAACGAAATAAAATATGTTTATGGTTATAGATTTCCGAGCGGAACCTAGAGCATCCTCCACCTCGAGATACCCAGGCAAGTTTACAAACCCAACTCCATTTTTACTGTTGTGTTGTGAAAGGATTATTTTACTATCATCGCATAAATACCATGTTTGCCATGATACGTAGTTGTTGAATTTTCGCATAATATAGCGATGTTGTACGATAAGTATATATCGTGAAATGATTATTTCGCTTTAAGCGTGACGTATTATATAAGACCGAGGGTCGGTCGGGGATTAAGATAAAACCCGGGAATCATTCCGGAGATATTATAGGACGGTTATACGTCCATAGTGGTACGTTTTAAAGGGACTCATCGTCCACTTACGAAACATTAAAACACCTCGAACTTTTAAAACGATTTCCCAATGAGCATATTCCCTCAACTATATTTTATTGATTCAGATATTAAATATTATATACATATTCCTTTATTATAGGAGTAGTATACTTCAACGTTATTGCTTTCAAACCCGATTAATCATTATAGATTATTAATTATGTAAACACAAACTAGTTGAGGAATACTATTTAAATAAATCTTTTAAAGAATAACTCATTCGAGGTATGATTAATATCGATTATCATTTAATTATTTATAGACTACTATTTAAGTAATGATTATTTATTGAGGATTGTTATTGGTTGAAAGATCATAGATCCTGATATACCTTCTGATTTAGAAGTATTATTCGAATAATTTCAGATCGTCGATGAATATTATTCCGACTTATTGTTATATTAAATATAGTTTCAAGAAGAAACTTTTCCCCTTATTAATTATCTGTTGACAACGGTCAACTCACATCCCTAGTACTTCCTCCAAAATTCTCGGAAGTACGTATATACATATATGTACACTTATATTTAAAAAGATAAACTATCTCTATCAACAAGCAAAACGCTTGGGGAACTTCGATGTGGTTCAAGTTCCCGAGATTGATAGAATTTTGTTGAAGGACAATGGAGGGGTAGACTCTGGTACTACGTGTGCTGGATGGGCTACCAAAGGTACTACGTGTGCTGGATGGGCTACCAAAGGTACAGAAGGTACTTTGTGTACTCAGGAACTTGTGAAGTATGTGTATACCCGAAAATGGGACATGTAGCCCGAATGCGGCCAGGGTGATACCCGAGAGATGACGGTATTCGTCCTTTTACTAGTAAAGAAGGTTACTTTCCGTAGGACGACTGATCATCGTATGCGGTGGCTCCTGTGAGATGTCCAAAATCTTCCAACTGGAATTGATATGCAATGCCGTAACCCAAGCCTAGGTGCTGGGATTACTATTAAGGTATTCGCTGGTTATAAAACCCCCTTAAAAGAATTGTTTTCATAAGAAGGTGTGGGACACCAAGAAATATACTCTTAAATAAAACATATATATAATATATGATGTTATTATACAAACATTTCATACTGTACATTATTATGCTGAGCATCTTAGCTCACACTTGTTTTCTTAAATTGACACAACACAACAGTGAATCAAGATGCCTGCCATGAGAACCACAGCCAGGAAACGGGTAGGAAATGGCCAGCTGTTTCGTAGATTATTTGGTGCAGTACCTCAGGTAGTCGGAATAAGCTGGATTAGTTTTCAGTTGTTTATAGTTCGGCTTATTTATAAGTATGGGTTATGTAAAATAAGAAATAAGAAACGTATATTCGGCCGACGGATTAACCTTACTTAAAGGTCACCCCCGGTAAGACTAATTACATTTGGGTTGTAATAAAATTTCTCTAGTAATGATGGTTCATTTCCAAGACAATAACCTGTAGTGTGTGTGTGTTAAGTGTGGGGTCGTGAAGCGTGAGTATTTACATATTATAGTGTAAGTTGTGTGAGTTTAGATAGCGTGGCTTCCGAGACTCCTGACCCCGGGTTTTGGGGTGCCACAGAAATGGTATCAGAGCCTTAGGTTATCAAATCTTGGAAACGATAGGATATAAATTATGTAGACCTAAGAATAATAAAACAATCAATTAGAGCTCAAGTCAAGTTCGTCGTCGGGCTACACGGGTAGTCTTGACTGTTTTACCCTCAAGGGAATTCCAACTCTAAGTTAGTAACACCTTGCCTATTGTGTCAGGTACCAGTGGAGCCTAGGAAGGAGGTTGACCCTGTTGATGATTTAATGATTCCTGAGCATAACCCTATTCCCGAGCCAGAGAGCCCACCCATTGATGATTCAGACGATGACCCTACTGAGGATGTCCTAGAGGAGGAGACTGAGCTTCCTGTCCCCGTAGCTAATGGCGTAGTATGGAGAGATCTAGAGAGGTACCCACACCAGGCTATTCGCTCTCCTACACCACCCCCAGGGATCCAGAGCCCTATGTCCTATACTGATGAGGCGATACGCGCACAGTTCCATGAGGTCCACGACATATCCTCTAGCGACCCAGATTCACCTTTACCACCACCGGCGACCATGCATGTAGCTGTACACGACTGGGTAGTGGGTCAGCTTAACGCTGAGATCACAGCGGCGTCTGCCCGCATTACTGAGTTACGCCAGGCACTGACAGCTGAGAGAGCCACCCGACTAGGATACCCCGGAGATTTCAGAGCTGCTTCCCCTGCCATAGCCCATAGAGAGATCGATGGGATCGAGCTCCGTACCAGGGTTCAGATGAGGATGACATCAGTGGGAGGATACATCCCGGTAGTCGATGCAGAGATGATGATTGCAGGAGCGATGAGGAGGGTACCTGACCTCACTCGCAGTGATAGTGACTGAGAGATTGGTGACTAGATGTAGACCTTGAAGAAGGCTGAGTGACTTGTCACCAATTTTGATAGGATTGCTAGTAGTAGATAGCGTTCCTAGCCTTTCAGGGTACACGACTTATATATTTTCATTTCAGTATTTAGAACTAGCAGTGATAGATTGTAACCAGGCTTGTATGAACTCGGCTAGTTGTTTCATCCCCAGGATATAACTGAGAGATCTTATGAATATATATCTAAGCAGTTATTAAAGAATTGATGTCTATATTAATGCACTTTATAAAACCTGTTAAGTAATAAATGACATGCTTATATATGAATAAAATAACCTAACTATTATAATCATGTGACCAATTTTCCTTATCAGAATAATGCCACCCCGTAGAAGAGGAACCAGGGCACAGCCCACAGAGTCTGTTAACCAACAACGAGGTGACCCAGTAGTAAATGAGGAAAGTGAAGAAGACATAGACTATAATGAATATGATGAGGAAGAATATGTAGAAGAAGAGGCTGAGGATACCCATCAGGGAGGGAACCCCGTAAATGAATTTATGGAACTGTTGAGAGCAAATATGAACCAACAGCCTATTCCACCACAGCCCCCTACTGCCCAATAGACTGCAGCTACTATCTTTAGAGCCTTCAAATCCCTCAAACCCCCAGAGTTTCTAGGATCTGCTGACCCCGTTGAAGCACGGGCCTGACTCAAAGAGATAGAAAAGTCCTTCGAGATACTAGGAGTTGAGGAACGATATAAGACCATTTTCGCTTCTTACATGCTGAAAGGAGAAGCTAGCTATTGGTGGGAGTCCAAACGAAACCTAGAAACTGATGTTGTGATCCCATGGGATAGATTTACCCGACTGTTCTTAGACAAGTACTTCCCTAGGTTTATGGAAACCCAGATGGAGATTAGGTTTCTGGAGTTGAAACAAGATAAGATGACCGTGGCAGAATATGAGGCCAAATTTACTGAGTTGTCTAGATTTGTGCCTGAGTTTGTGAATATCGAAGAAAAGAAAGCGCGAAGGTTCCAGCTTGGTCTAAAACAATGGATACAGAACCGAGTAGCAGTGTTAGAGCTGACAGACTATGCCACCTTAGTACAGAAAGCCTCGATTGTTGAAACTGGTAGTGAGCAGACTGTGAAAGAAAAGGAGAATAGGAAGAGGAAGATAGGAAGCCAAGGAATAGGAACCGAAAACAGGAGCCTTCCAAGTAGGTTCATCAGGGGAGCGGTGTCCCAACCTGCAAGAGGCCCCGGATTCAGAAAGGCCCCAAGTGAGAGCGTTGGCCAGGGCGGCGGACAATCTAAGGCAACATTTCATAGCCAACCACGTGCCCCAATACCAGAATGCCAAACCTGTAAGAAGAGGCACCTTGGAGTGTGTAACCAGACAAGAGCTCCTCTGAGATGTTACCTGTGTGACCAAATCGGGCACCTTGCCAACAGTTGCACCCGACCCAAAGTAACGTGTTTCCAATGTGGGAAGGTAGGAAACATGAAGCGGGATTGCCCAACGTTGAAGCCCCCAACCTCAGGAATGAGTAGAGCTGCATCTAACCGACCTCCAGCTGCTAGGACCTTCAACATGACTGTTCAGGATGCTGTCCGAAACACTGACGTGATAGCAGGTACCCTTTTGTTAAATTCCGAGCATGCAAATGTCCTATTTGATTCTGGAGCAACCAAGTCTTTTATATCTCAAGATTTTGCTAGCAAGTTAAAACTTAATGCCATACCCTTATGTGCGGTATTACGAGTGGAAATAGCAAACAAAGAAATAATCCCTGTAAATCAAATATACCCTAAGTGCAAGATAAAATTAGAAGAGAAGATCTTCGAGGTCGACTTAATACCATTCGCGTTAGGAGAATTTGATGTGATCTTAGGAATGGATTGGTTATCCAGTAACGGAGCGCAAATAGATTGTGACCAGAAGAAAGTTAAGATAAGAGTGCAGAATGATAAAGAGGTAGTGTTAAAAGGTCAACGACAGAACCAGAAATTTTTTGTAACACCCCCAAATCTGGGGTCGGGGATTCGGGTTGTCACGAGTTCCATTTCCCTTATCAATACTTAATCTTAATAGTCAACCAACTAATGTGTACTGTGACCCCACAATACACACACACACCACAAGTTATAGTCTCAGAGATGAATACCAAAAATAAAACAAGTCATTTTATTCCACAATTATAAACCATTTCACCATAAAAAGGGTTTCTGAATAATTTACATATTCTTTGCCATTATTACAATTCATAAATATACATAAGTCTAGCACAACAAAAGTTGAAAGCCTAGCCTACTGGTAGCTCCTACCTCAGCTACAACGACATCAACGCCTACAGGAAACTGCGGAACGTTTCCTAACCGCTCACGAATTGGGAGCTTGATCCTATTCATCTTGTCTATCTGTTATTGTGTGATGAAAGAAGAAAGCAAGGGTGAGCAACAAGCCCACCAAAATAATATGTATAATGATTTACAATATGTGAGCATCCTCATAGTACTCATGAAAGTCTTGGTCAAAAAGAAATGAACCAAGTTTGTTATCTTAACGCGACCAAGTCGCAAAATATTCAGTATATATATATACTTTTCACAATCTTTGAAATCCTCTGACATGTATAATGTACATAGAGTTCCAGTTTATAACTGTATAAAAATATCGTTGCAAGGTGATCTCATATATCTAACCTTGTCTCAACGTTTTTCTGAAAATCTTTGACATGCATAAGATAATCATTTACTAGACATAAGTTTAAAAGATGAAGTTACAAGATACTCCAATATACTTATATCTTTTCCAAATACTACTTGAACTACCACCGTTCAAGTTATAAGCAGTTTCAAAAGTTCATCACACTGATGAGACTACAAGATAAGACTTGAATAGATTCAATCTTTGAAATATCATTTGAAAGAAATGAAGTTACGAGATACTTCAATAAGTCCCGATTGTTAGGTCCCAATATGTTTGTAGAAGGGGGGGTTGAATACAAACTATACCGGTTAATCGAATAAAATACGGAATAAAAAGGTGAAACAAAATTCAAGTTAAATAAAACTTTTATTAAACTTGAAAGGTGTTACAACAACGGTATCTGTTACAAGGGATTAATCTCAAATCAATTATTACAAATCTAGAATAAATTCGACATGAACTTTTTCTATTTTTGCAATAAAAAGATCAAATGCTAAATGCGATTTGAGATTAAGTTCTAGGGATTTTGATCCGCTAGATTGTTACACAAGAACAAGATAAATAATTCTAGTGGTTTGGATTTAACTTTACAATCTAGAATTTTAATCTTGAATAAAGTAGATGAAAAATGAAATGTTTTGCTTTTGTTTCTGCTGTGTTCTTGACTTGGTTTTTTTGGATGATTGTCAGAATGAATGTCTTCTACTTCTTTTATCAAAACAGCCGAATGGAAATGAACTGCAATGACAATCCCTTGGCTCAGCAAGAAAATCGGTAGAACTATCTTTAGAGCTAGCAAGACAATCAGAATGAACTAGCAAGACTTTCGGTATGACTATCAATTGTCATACTGATTGTCATAGTAGTTCAAATCATATTGTCTTACTGAATTAATAATAGATTTTAATCTAATAAAAATTCTGAAAACCCTTAATATTAATTCTGAATTAATTAATCAATTAATTCAATTAATCAATAAATTAATCTTTGCAGATATAAGTTATTTTATTAATTAAATTATATGACTTAATTAATTAATAGAGAATTAATACTAATCTTGAGCAGCAACCATTCTTCTGAATATCTTCTGAAAATCACTGAAAATTATGAATCAATTCCACCACTTCAATGTTGACACTCGATGTACTGTCTGGTTCAAGAGTGACTAACTTCCGTGACATTTCTTCATGCCTTGACCTTGATACTCTTGATTTTCTTCAGACTAAATCCTTGTAATTAATTGATACCCTGACGAGATCTCTGTCACTTGATTAAATCCACAATCTTGATTTATATCACTGAGGCTTGATCAATTTCTTGAGCTTCTTCCAGTGAATTAAGTAATCAAGTCTGTAGATGAACAATGCTTCTTAATCCTTTGACATATGTTACTCTGTGAGATCTCTCTGACGATAGATCCACTATTTACTTATTACATTCTTAATTGAGTTGAGTTAAATCGTCGAATAAACAAATAGGCTATGACATATGCCTTTCAATCTCCCCCTATTTGCTTGTTAGACAATAACAACAAATACCTAGAGGATAACTCAACTAACAAATAAGAAAAAGATATAAACAGTAATGCAAAGTAAATAGCAGAAAAGTTCTGGATTATATTTAACATTTTCCAGATTTCAAAAGAAATTTATAAGTGAATACAAGATAGATGTTCCTCTAGCCTGAACATATAACTACATTAGTCTATCTTGATTCATAAAGCTCTAATCATATTACATTGAGTTTTGAGCTAATTGAATTCAATTTTCTTCTCTTCTGACTTCACCTTCTTCTAAATTTTGAAGCAACTCCTTGTCAAAGACATGATCCTTTTCTGAAGTGAAGCTGTCTGGCCTGACTGGTTGAACTCCAACTGTCTTTAGCTTATTCTTGAGTTGATTGTACCTTTTAATATTCTTTTCACAATAAGATTGAATCAGATCAGCTGCTTGAGTTTTCAACATGGATGAATATCCAGCAGTTCTTAAGTGATGTTCCATCCAGACCAGATGCTTAGCTGAGTAGTCTTTAAGAGATTGTGAATCGAGCTGGCAGATTTGAAGACAGCCAGACTTAAAGAATCTTACCTGATGAGGATTGTTGACCACTTGAGGACTAGCCCTGCTGGCAAACTCTTTGAGCCTTTCTCGAAGAACTTCATTCAATTCTGAGCTTCTTTTTACTTTGTTGAGAAGAACCCAAATCTCTGACAAAGAACGATTTTCAAACAGATGAAGTGACACCTTGAAAGATCCTTCGCTCTGACAATATACAAATATGCTCATCTCATTTAGGGATCTGTCAAAGGCATCTGTGATCCTTGAGACTTCAGTCTTTATAGCATTCATGTACATATCATTGTTTGGATTAGAGATCTCCAGCTTGTCCAGAAGATGTAGAAACTACCTATCATTGTTTGTGCTCAGCTGAGGCATATCAAGTACTCTCCTAGCTTCATCCCATTTTTCACCAATCTTCAGTCTGACATCTCTTCTCCTTTCTTGAGCCTTAATGTCATGAAGATGTTGCTTTTGAAGAGTTTTTGTTCTTTGTATATCTTTCCTCATGTCAATGATCTAGGAGACCTTTTTGAGTTCAGCTTCTTTTCTTTTCATCTCTGACTGCTGCTGCTGAAACTCTTTCTCAAACAGAGGATCCACTGGAGCTTCCTCTTCCCATTCTCCAAAATCACTTTCCTCCTCAGCTTCAAAGAAACCATCTTTATCTTCCAAGACTGGTTCAGTGGGAACGTCACAAATATCAAAGTCATCATGTTCTCCACTATAGTAGATATCATCAGGCTTCCCTGTGCCTCCAGCAGACGACTCTTTTTCTTTTCCCTTATCACTTCTCCCTTTCTTCTCCCCCTTAGTTGAGGAATCCTCTACAGACTTTCCTTTAGATCCTCCATGACCTCCATCACCTCCCGAGCTTGAGCCTCCACCAGACGACCCTTTAAAGAAAGTCCTTTGTTCTTCATTAGGGCAGTGAGAATTTTTGATCATGTAGTACAGGTGCTTCATCCCTTCATTCAGATGTTCCATACCCGTCTCTATCTTCAGAAATCTGGAGGAATCCAGTGAATGATTCATTTCAACCAAGTCTTCAAGAGAAGTCATTCTTGTATGTAGTGAGCAGAAGTTTGAAATGTCGTTAGCTGATAACGTTGGAGATTCCTGGATTGAGTTAAGCTTTGGTACAACAGATGTCTTCAAATCTGATATTTCAGTCCTGATAAGAGCCAGCTGATTATTGACAGAGGTGGAAGAAGAAGACCGTTCAACCACTTGTGCTTTGAATGATTTAGCTTCAGCCTTACTTTTTGCAAGTTATTCCTTGAGATCAGCAATTTGAGCTAACAGATTTTCAGTGTTTGTGTCTGTGTGTGCGCTCATCTGAATATCTCTCCTGTTTAATTCACTCATCTCACGTGCATGTGTATCTCTCAATATAATTGCTCGTGAGGAGTCTTCCTGAGGCTGATCTTTTGTACCTGCATTTAAAATCACCCTAGCCTCTTCAAGAGAGGTCAGTGGTGGTGCAATGGGAATTTGCGAGTCCCGATCCTCAGTCAAACCTATCATTTCATGTGAAATAGATGTCTGAATTGCTTCAGGGATAGATTGACCGAGTTGCCCTCCACTTTCTCCAGATAAATCTGCGAGTGGAGAATCCCGTGAGGGAGCCAGAGGTGGCTGAGAGTCAGATTTTCCCTCAGAAGCATGTGACTGCTCTTCTGCCGTAACTATGGCAGGCACTGTAACCGACTCTATGTGCACTCCTCGCTCTGTGTCCTGAGTAACATCTGTGGGTATGTATGGTTCCATTGTGAGTAATGGAATTGTGCTTGACTCAGTACAAGATGACATGGCCCTATGGCGAATTTCAATAGATTCATCCTGTTGAGAGGATGTTTCTAGTAACTGTTCAGTGGCCATTTCAAAGTCCATGTCCTGTTGGGAGGACAAGGATGGGCTTTCAGATGCCTCGGTAAATGTTCTTCTTTTCTTCGGAGGAGGCAGAGCTGAGGGTTCATTCACATCCACCAATACACTACTTCCTATTAACCTTCTGGGTAAAATTTTAGACAGTGGGGGAGAGGTTGAGATAGATTGTGAAACTGTGTTTGTCTCTATGACCTGGGATTGAAGCTATGGTTCTACGACTTCATGGTCAGCCATATCAACCACTGGGGGTCTTTCAACAGAAGTAGGAATGGAGTGAGAGTGATGAATTACTACCTGTAATGGAAGATCATCTGATGTTGGAGGAGCCTGGGTGGCTTGAACCACTGGAGGTTGAGCTTGCTGTTCATGACCGGGAAGATTGAAAATAGGTAAGGGAATATAAGTGGCCATGAAAGCAGATACAAGTACTGGAACTTGCATGAATTTGAAAGTTGTGTCTTGGCGGGTGTAAATCTTTTTGCTTACAGGAGGGGGTTCGGTTACTGCTGAGTTAGCAAACAGAGCCTTATGCTCAGGTGTGAGAAGATGATCTGCTATAAGCATGAGAAAATGAGCATAGTAACACGAAACCCTACGATTTGTAGAATGATCACGTAAAGCAGTAGTGAGACGTCTCAAGAGAATGGGTAAAAGTAGTTTGCCAAAATTGATCCTTTGATTGAAAACAACCGCAAGACCAATATACTGCAGAGTGGAAGTGATGTTGTGAAAGTTGGATTTAGTGCAGTTGGCAAACACTTTAGAAAGTGTATCGAAGAAAATGTCCCATTCGGACACCAAATTGGATTTTGAAAGTTTGGTTAAATTGATCACCCCCTGATAGTGAATAGCATGGAAAAAGTTTGAAATATCATTTTCAGAGGGCAAATTACAGAAATTGTCCATAGGAAAATTTAAAGCTCGATTGACGACTGTTTCATCAACCACATACTGTGTGTTTGCCACGGTGAATGAAAAAGATTTAAAATCATCGGCCACAGTAGAGGTTGTGCAAATCAGTCTTAGCAGATCAACATTTAAAATCACATTTGATTTAATAGCAGAGCTAACAATCGAATGGTCATTTAAAAATCTAATCCACGGCTTAAATTTTTTTACATCACATTTATCTGGATTAAAATAACCAACAAGATTATGCGAAACAATTTGGAAATTGAGAGCCATTTAAAAATAATAATAAGACACACACTTTCAGAATTTTAAGAATAATATTAAGGAAATTTGAATTAATTAAATTAATTTAATAATTCGAATTAAATCAATTATAATCGAAAAATATAGACAGAAATGTATCTCGTTAAAATTCTTAACTCACAAACGCAGATTTGAAAAACCAAAAGACACAGAACAGAAATTAAAATAAAATTACCCAAAATCAAATAAACACAAACTGATTTTTTTTTTTTTAAAAAAAAAAAATCGACAGCACTTCTGTATGTATATACGTGTATGTATATAACAGAAGTGAAGTTTTTGTATGCTGAGTAAAAACTCGAGCAGTGAAGACAATGGAGATGGGTTTGATTTTGATCGACTAGAGAGAGAGAGAGAGAGAGAGAGAGAGAGAGAGAGAGAGAAATAGAAGACTGTTGAGAGAGAGAGAATTTTAAGACTGTTGAAATTTTGAAGAAAAAGAAACTGAATGGAATGAGAAAACAGAATAGGAAAAAGCATTAAGTAGTATAACTGGTATGACAATCCGGGATTGTCATACCAATTGTCATACCAGGCAAAATCAAATTAGAAAATAGAAGAAATAAAGTAATAAAAATAATAAATACTAAATATATATAACTGGTATGACAATCTGATAGTCATACCGATTGTCATACTAGTATAAAATAAAAGGAAAATATTTATATATAAGGTTTATAACTGGCAAGACAATTGATAGTCATACCGATTGTCTTGCTAGTATAAAACTATACTGATTAACAAAATAAAACACAATTAGACTGAAATGACTTTCAACAAGACAATTTCAATTGTCTTGCCGATTGTCATAGCAGCATTAAAATCAAAATAAACACACATATATATATATATATATATGTACTGAAATGATTTTCAGCAAGACAATTTCAATTGTCTTGCCGATTGTCATTTCAGTAGAGAGACAATTAAATATTTACAGAAAATATTAACAAATATGGAAAACTAAAATAAAGTCTTATATTAATAGTAAAAATTCAGAAAATATTTACAAAAATAAAGACAATATTTCAGAATTAATTATTTTCATTCCAAAAATAGATTTCTGTTGAATTTTAGAAAGTAAAATTCATAGAAAAATATTTTTAGTCAAAATAAAATATTCTGAGATATTTAAAATTAACAAGTAGAGTAAATAAAACAGATGAGATAATAAAAATTACATAGAAATAATCAAGAAATATTGGAAAATGATAAAATAAATTTGCAAATGAATTTTTCATTTATGAAAAATTCATTTGTAAATTCACTCAAGAACATATTTCAGATATTCACAAGTTTAATCACTAAAGCTATTCAACATACCCAATTTACCAACTAATTTGGTAAATGTGGATTTATCAAGAGGTTTAGTGAAAATATCTGCTATTTATTCTTCTGTTGGAACAAAAAATAGTTCAACAGTACCATTCATGATGTGCTCTCTAATAAAATGATACCTGATGTCGATGTGCTTTGTCCTCGAGTGCTGCACAGGGTTGTTGGTGATGGCTATTGCACTTGTATTGTCACATAAAATAGGAATTTTGTTCAATACAGAGCCATAGTCTCGTAGCTGGTTCCTAATCCACAAGACCTGAGCACAGCAGCTTCCAGCAGCAATATATTCAGTCTCGGCCGTTGAGTTGGAAACTGTTTGCTGTTTCTTGCTGTACCATGAGACTAGCCTGCTACCTAGGAATTGACAACTCCCTGAGGTGCTTTTCCTATCAACAACACTTCCTGCGTAATCTGAATCTGTATATCCAACAAGGTTAAAACCAGATTCTTTAGGGTACCAAATACCTAGATTTGGTGTTCCCTTAAGATATCTTAAGATTCGTTTAACAGCAACGAGATGAATATCTCTAGGATCCGCTTGGAACCTTGCACATAAGCATGTAGCATACATAATATCTGGTCTACTTGCAGTAAGATAGAGTAATGAGCCAATCATACCTCTGTAGCTTGTGACATCTACCTTAATGGAGTTTTCACATGGTCCAAGCTTGACAACTGTAGTTGACGGAGTCCTTGCTGATGCAGAATCCTCTAGATTGTACTTTTTGAGGAGTTCCTTGAGATACTTGGATTGACAAATAAAAGTTCCATCTAACCTTTGATTTACTTGTAATCCAAGAAAGAACTTTAGCTCTCCCATCATGCTCATTTCAAATTTGCCGTGCATTAACTTAGCAAATCTCTTACAGAGATTATCATTAGTAGACCCAAATATTATATCATCCACATAGACTTGGACTAATATTGTATCATTCTTATGCTTTTTAGAAAAGAGAGTTTTGTCTATGACACCTCTAATAAAGCTATTTTCAATAAGAAATTCAGAGAGAGTGTCATACCATTTTCTCGGAGACTGTTTGAGTCCATAGATAGCCTTGAAAAGAAAGTAGACAAAATCCAAATGATCTGGATCTTCAAAACCAGGAGGTTGCTCTACATATACCTCTTCATCCAGCTTTCCATTCAGAAAGGCACTCTTGACATCCATTTGATAAACTTTAAAGTTAGAGAATGCTGCAAATGCCAAAAATATCCTAATGGCCTCTAGTCTAGCCACTGGAGCATAGGTTTCATCATAATCAATGCCTTCAGCTTGTGAATACCCTTTAGCTACCAGTCTTGCTTTGTTTCTTATAACCATACCATCTTCATCTAATTTATTCCTGAATACCCACCGAGTACCAACAGCTCTCTTGTGTGTAGGTCTAGGTACTAGTTTCCAGACTTGTTGACTTTCAAACTGATTGAGTTCATCTTGCATAGCAATCACCCCATCTGGATCAGTTAGTGCTTCCTCAATCTTCTTAGGTTCCATCTCAGAAAGAAATCCTGAGAACAGACACTCATTTTGAGTAGCACGTCTAGTTCTGACTCCAACATCTGGATCACCAATAATCAACTCAAAAGGATGAGCTTTATTCCAGACAGTCTGTCTTGGAAGATTTGATCTTGATGATTCGCCTTGAAATTTATTGGGATGTTGTGTCCTACTAGATGATCCTTCAGCATCTCCCCCTGAGTTGTTGCCATGTTGACTTGAAGATTCTCCGTCAGTAGCAGTGGTATCTCCATTGTTGCCAAAATTTCCATCACCATTACCTTGAGTATCATCATGATTAACAGGTTCTTCACCAGCAACAACCTCAGGTTCTTGACCATGTTCTGATTCTGAATCTGACATATCATCAAACTTCAGTTTCTCAGAAGGATCTTCAGTTTGGATACTAGGGAGTTTAGTATTATCAAATGTAACATTGACACTTTCAGTTACTTTGTGTTGATCAATGATATACACTCTGTATGATCTTCTTCCATATCCAACAAAAATACCCTCATATGTCTTTGCCTCGAATTTACCACGACGATCATCTCCATCCTTGAGCACGAAGCATCTGGCACCAAATACATGAAAGTATTTGATAAAAGGTTTTTGTTCATTCAAAATCTCATAAGGAGTTTTCATAAAGTCTTTGTTGATTAGAGTTCGATTCTGAGTATAACATGCAGTATTGAAAGCTTCAGCCCAAAAGTACATTGGAAGACCTGATTCACTTAACATCGTTCTTGCAGCTTCAATCAATGTACGATTCTTCCTTTCTACCACTCCATTTTGCTGAGGGGTTCTAGGAGCTGAAAATTGTCTGGTAATCCCTTTGTCTGTACATAATCCATTGAGAAGTGAATTCTTGAATTCTGTTCCATTATCTGACCTTATTGCTCTAACAGGGACATTAGAATCTAACTCAATCATCTTGATATGATCAATCACAACTTGTGGTATTTCATCCTTAGAGTGAAGAAATAAAACCCACGTATACTTAGAATAATCATCAACTATCACAAGATAGTAACACTTCTTTGACATCGAAAGGACATTAACTGGTCCAAATAAATCCATGTGCAATAATTGCAGAACACCAGTTATGGAAGATGTGTCAGTGCCTCTGTGACTTGCTTTCTTTGACTTTCCTTTCTGACAAGCCTCACATAGTCCTTCTGGGGAGAATTCCAGCTGAGGCAGACCTCTGACCAATTCTCTTTTGACAAGAGAATTCATTATTTTGAAATTGAGATGAGAAAGTCTCTTGTGCCATAGCCAACTCTCATCTGACGATGCCTTTGCATAGAAACAATTGACTTCAGGATTGCTTCCAGAGTTCATGTCAGCTACGAACAGATTTCCTTTCCGGATTCCCATCAAGGAGGGTTTTTGACTTTTCTTGTGCAGAATCTGACACTTCAGCTTGTCGAATAAAACATTATAGCCGTTGTCACAGAACTGAATAATGCTAAGCAGATTGTGTTCAAGTCCTTGCACAACATACACATTTTCAATGATAACATTTCCAGCTAGCAAACAGCCATATCCCTCCGTTAAACCTTTGCTGTTATCTCCAAAGGTAACCACTGGGCCAGCTTTCTCAACCACATTTGATAGCAGGGCTCTATCTCCGGTCATATGTCTTGACGATCCGCTGTCAAGAATCCACACTACCGGTTGTACCTGTTTAATGCCCTCTTTTCTTGACGATGAGGTATTTGCATCACTAGCCATGAGAGCAAGATTCCCAACTTCTTCATCTTCACTGTCAGTATCATCCCAGCTTCTTCCCTTTGCCAGGTAAGCCCTTTCAGATTTACTCTTCTGATTAGAATCATAAGAGTTCTTCCTAAATTATTTTGGCTTCCTGCATTCTATGGCAAAGTGTCCCAACTCATTACAGTTGAAGCATCGAATGGTGCTTCGATCAACCATCCCTGTCTTGTACCCACCACTGCTGGTGTTAGAGGATGAAGATCCACCTTTCTGGAATCTGTTGTAGTTGGACTTGTACTTGAACTTGGGATTCCTTTTGAATCTGACATTTGAGAATCTCTTGACAATCAGGGTCATTGACTCATCCTCCAATTGCTCCAGTTCTTCCAAGGAATAAAAATCATCTCCTGATTCATTTGTAGTAGGAGGATCAAATTCTGCTACTATCACATTTTCTTCAACCTTGGAAGACTGTACCATTCTTTCTGACTATTGAGATTGTTGATGTTGTTAATCTTCAGCTACTAGAGCAGTTTACATGCTGACCACTCTTCCTTTCCCGTAAACTTCCTTCTGCTGAATCTGCTCCAACTCATAAGTCTTTAACACACCATAGAACCTTTCCAAAGAAATCTCACTCAGATCTCTTGCTTCTCTTATGGCAGTGATTCTATGTTCGAGATGAGTTGGCAGTGTTAAAAGGAACTTTTTCTTGACCTCCCTGATGGAATAGTATTTACCATTAATGTTCAGGTTGTTGATCAATGCATTGTACCTCTCAAACACTTCAGTGATTCCTTCTCCTGGATTGGATTTAAAGTATTCATACTCAGAGGTTAGGATTTCTAACCTAATCTCCCTAACTTCCTCTGTGCCTTCATTAATAACCTCAGTAGTTTCCCAGATATGTTTGGAATCTTTACAATTCATCACATATCTATTCATCAAGGGATCAAGGGAATCTACTAAAATTAATTGAAGGCTAGCATCCAGGGAGGCTTCTTCTTTTTCAGCAGGAGAAAAATCCTCAGGATTCTTTACATAAGTTCTAGCTTTGGTGATCACCACATCATTTTCTATTACCTCTAGTTCAATAACCATTGGAATTTTTGGACCCTTCTTTAACACTTCCAGATATTTGGGATTAGCAACTTGTAAAAACAATAGCATCTTCTTCTTCCACATGATATAATTTTCTTTATCAAATAGTGGAATTTTAACGGTTCCAACTTTTTGTGAAGTCATTATGAATTTTTGAATAAATAAAAATTCAAGGAGTGAAAGAAACACAAAAGTCTAGGATCTTGATTTGTTCGTTAATCAGAAGGCTCTGATACCAATTGTTAGGTCCCAATATGTTTGTAGAAGGGGGGTTGAATACAAACTATACCGTTTAATCGAATAAAATGCAGAATAAAAAGGTGAAACAAAATTCAAGTTAAATAAAACTTTTATTAAACTTGAAAGGTGTTACCACAACGGTATCTGTTACAAGGGATTAATCTCAAATCAATTATTACAAATCTAGAATAAATTCGACATGAACTTTTTCTATTTTTGCAATAAAAAGATCAAATGCTAAATGCGATTTGAGATTAAGTTCTAGGGATTTTGATCCGCTAGATTGTTACACAAGAACAAGATAAATAATTCTAGTGGTTTGGATTTAACTTTATAATCTAGAATTTTGATCTTGAATAAGGCAGATGAAAAATGAAATGTTTTGCTTTTGTTTCTGCTGTGTTCTTGACTTGGTTTTTTTTGGATGATTGTCAGAATGAATGTCTTCTGCTTCTTTTATCAAAACAGCCGAATGGAAATGAACTGCAATGACAATCCCTTCGCTCAGCAAGACAATCGGTAGAACTATCTTTAGAGCTAGCAAGACAATCAGAATGAACTAGCAAGACTTTCGGTATGACTATCAATTGTCATACCGATTGTCATAGTAGTTCAAATCATATTGTCTTACTGAATTAATAATAGATTTTAATCTAATAAAAATTCTGAAAACCCTTAATATTAATTCTGAATTAATTAATCAATTAATTCAATTAATCAATAAATTAATCTTTGCAGATATAATTTATTTTCTTAATTAAATTATATGACTTAATTAATTAATAGAGAATTAATACTAATCTTGAGCAGCAACCATTCTTCTGAATATCTTCTGAAAATCACTGAAAATTATGAATCAATTCCACCACTTCAATGTTGACACTCGATGTACTGTCTGGTTCATGAGTGACTAACTTCCGTGACGTTTCTTCATGCCTTGACCTTGATACTCTTGATTTTCTTTAGACTAAATCCTTGTAATTAATTGATACCCTAACGAGATCTCTGTCACTTGATTAAATCCACAATCTTGATTTATATCACTGAGGCTTGATCAATTTCTTGAGCTTCTTTCAGTGAATTAAGTAATCAAGTCTGTAGATGAACAATGCTTCTTAATCTTTGACATATGTTACTCTGTGAGATCTCTCTGACGATAGATCCACTATTTACTTATTACATTCTTAATTGAGTTGAATTAAATCCTCGAATAAACAAATAGGCTATGACATATGCCTTTCACCGATATATATATATACACCTATATATATATTTAATACACTCCATGAAAACCTCTGTTATGAAAATTATAAACAGAGTTGCAATATGCAATGAATTTGGAAAAACAGAATTTTGGCATAAACCTGATATCTTGTTGATCAGGCAAAGATACCAATTAAGTCACCTTTTCTACTAGTAGATGGATGAATCCCCCACTGGTCATCACCCTGGCCACATTAGGGCCTTATGCTGAACTGCCACTCAACCACTTTCGCATTGATGGACTCCCACTGAGCCACTTACACTTTCATGGACGCCCACTGAGCCCATATTGCTTATGCCGACTCAATAGATGGACTTACTTCCCGAACGTTGGGTAAGTAATCAATTCATTTACCAAAGCAGCAACCTCGTTGCGAATATAAAATACACCACAGAGCCGGATCCCTCAGGATTTGAGTGAGTATTTAAATCCCCTTTTAAAGGAAGATCTTAAATATAAAAATGAGTTTTGGGATCCGCTCTAACCTTTAAAATCATTTTGAAGACTCGAAAACATTTTTCAGAATGTTTGGAGTAATGTTGATTTAATGAAATAAATCAGTCCCGATATATTAGAAAATATCTGAATATTATCATTTAAATAATATTCCCATAAAGGATATTCTCTATAAAAATAATTGAAGTAGAAGTTTTAAAACTCATACTTGAAATGAATAATAAATAACCAAAGATATACTTATACGAAAGCACGATCTTTATTTGAATAATCGAAAATAAGTTTGATTATCGAAACATTATTCTTTAATAAAATAAAGAATATTATTTAATAAAATAAGCGGAGTCATAAGTTCTCGAATGAATATTCAAAATAATATTCATTTAATAAAATCAAGTTATCGAATAAACCTTATTCGATTAATAGTTTTGAAAACTATATCTATATATATAAATATATATATATATATATATATATATATATATATATTATACTCGGGAACATCGACTCCCGGTTTAGAAAATGTTCACCTTTGGGTCCCCTATACTAAGGGCATACGCAACTACTGCTTATCTCTAGCATAGGTATTATGCAACTTATAAGCATTGAATCAACAATTAGATATCAAGATTACGAAATAAACATGCATATAAATATCATATCAAATGCTCCAATATATCACAAGATTTATTATTAATAATCATGCACTTATCACAAGATAATGCATATACATATATACATCACAACAACATTATAACGAGTAGAAAACTTGCCTGAGTGTTCCCGGATAGACTTAAGCTTAAAATGGGTCCGATAATCTATGAACAACAACATAAGTCGGAATTAAACCCCGGTCACTTAAGAAACTAGACTTTAACCAATTAGACTCTGACGTTCCCTTATGGTCTCTTCTACGCTTAACGAATCACATAAGTCGCTCGAGTACCCTCAGCTCCACTATTTTTATAAATTAACTATTAAGAATTTTAAGGCGATTCTTTCGCGAGTACCCTACCAACTGCCTAATCCACTTTAAAAAATTGTTTCATGCCCCAATTAGTCATTTAAGGGCCTTAACCAAGGTTTCAAAGTAAGGTGAGGGGTAAAGGTTCGTTCGCGAAACGCCGTTACTTAAAACGGTCGTTTCTCCTAAACTGTACATGGGATTCAAGCGAACTACATACCAAAATGAAGCTTACGACACGATCTAGCTAAACATGGAAAAGTTACAGATTGGTCAGTGAGTTATCTGGTCCGAGATTCATGTACAACAGTCTAAGGAAAACGGGCATTACGACGGCTATGTTTACGAGTTTTCCAAGTTTCTCACTACACCAAAACCTCACCAAACAACTCACAATTATTAACACATCAAAACCTCAACTAAATAATACTATACCAGTCCTTATTCTCCAGATTCTTCATCTCAACCAACTACAATCAAGTTCTATTAACTATAACAAGATTCATTCACCAAATCACTCCAAATTCAAATCAAACTACTAATAATCAAAGTAAAGGCTAGGGTTTGAAGTTTATACCTTCCTTGGGAGGTGTTAAGTTGCTAGGAAGCCTTAGGGAGCCTCCTACAAGCTTGATCTTTCCAAAGAAATCAAGAACACAAAGTTAGGCTTTGAAGTTTCTAAAAGTCCGATTGAAAGAATTGTAAAAATGAGGGTCTTACCATGCTTATTTGGACGAGACTTGTGAACAAGAGTTTTAGGCCATCTCAATAACTTTCCAACGAGCTATAGAACACAATATTTGAGTGAGTATTTAAGGAGATATGGCAGTTTGAAGTTGCTTGGTTTGTTTTGGCCTAGAGCTTTGTTCTTGGAAGCAAAAGTCAACTCTCCTTCTTTTTGTTTTATGAAATAATGCTTGGTTGCTTCTCTTTTTATCTTAGCAAATGATTTAAATTTTATTTACCATGGTTAATTTTGCATGGTCCAAAATCAACCAACAAAACAAAATCCCTTTGTCATGCTTATGTCATCAAGCTTGTCTCATCTTTAACACTTGTCTTCCCTTTGTGGTGTGATGACAACATCACCCACTAAACTCTTTGATTAACCCTTAATTACTTGGCTAATGACCGCTTATCTGTTATACGGTTCGCTTAACTTTCGTTCTCGTTCGTCGTATGAGGGATCATATCCGGGATCTTATTATTTGGGTTCCCCTAAACCTTTCTCAATATTTTATATTCCTTTTATGATCCTCTCTTATAATCCTTGAATTTAAATCCTTTTAATCATGTTACCTTATACTCAATTCTTTCGGTATCTGGTGGATTTTCGGGAAAAAATCAAAGTGTCCGGATTCGAATTCTGACGACTTTTACATACACTCATTTACTTTATGGAATACCAATACGATCTCAGAATTTCCATAACATTACTCCTATATAGTGTTGTCTAATAATTTTCCTTAATCAGCATCATCAGCATAAAGTTACTATTCATCAGTGTTTCAAAAATTCCAAAAATTGGGGTTATTACATTTTTGACCATGCTTCAAGCAAAAAGATTGTTAAGGAAAGGTAACGAGGCCTATTTGGCTTATGTAATAGATACCCAGAAGGAGGTGCCCAATATACAGAACATACCCATAGTAAACGAATTCGAGGATGTATTTCCAGAAAACTTACCAGGATTGCCACCTGACAGAGAAATAGAGTTCGCTATAAAGTTAGCACCAGGGACGACACCAGTATCCAAGGCCCCATATAGGTTAGCCCCAGTTGAGATGAAAGAACTAGCTTCTCAACTGCAAGAATTATTAGGTAATGGAATGATAAGGCCCAGTGTGTCACCATGGGGAGCACCAGTATTATTCGTAAAGAAAAAGGACGGCAGCATGAGATTATGTATAGACAATCGAGAGCTGAATAAGCTAACTATAAAGAATAGGTACCCTCTTCCCAGAATTGGCGACCTATTCGACCAACTCAAAGGAGCTGTACATTTTTCCAAAATAGATTTAAGGACAGGATACCACCAGTTGAAAATCAAACCGAAAGATATACCAAAGACTGCTTTTCGCACTAGGTATGGACACTATGAGTTCTTAGTCATGTCGTTTGGATTGACCAATGCATCCGCAACCTTTATGGATTTGATGAACAGAGTGTTCAAAAAGTACCTGGACATATGTGTGATAGTTTTTATAGATGATATTCTGATCTACTCAAGGACAGAGCAAGAACATGCACAACATTTGAGGATAGTCTTAGAAATCTTGAGGAATGGGAAATTGTATGCCAAATTTTCGAAGTGCAAATTTTGGTTGAGAGAAGTTCAGTTTTTAGGACATGTGGTGAGTAGCAAAGGAGTTTTAGTTGACCCTGCCAAGATAGAGGCGGTATCCAATTGGGAAAGACCAGCAACCCCAACAGAGGTTAGGAGTTTCGTAGGTTTAGCAGGATATTACCGGAGATTCGTGCAAGACTTCGCTAAGATAGCCGGTCCACTGACTAGACTTACCCGGAAGACAGAAAAGTTCGTATGGACGGAAAAGTGTAAGGAGAGTTTTCAAGAACTGAAAAAGAGGCTGGTGTCAGAACCAGTGCTCGCTCTTCCCGATGAAAAGGGAGAGTTTGTGATATACAGCGACACATCACTTAAAGGATTAGGATGTGTACTAATGCATCACGACAAGGTTATAGCGTATGCCTCTCGACAATTGAAGGAATATGAGAGCCGATACCCTACGCATGACCTAGAATTAGCAGCCATAGTATTTGCCCTAAAAATCTGGAGACACTACCTATTGTTGGATTTTTAACGCAGCGAGGGCATGGAAAAACACTTTTACACACGCAAAATCCAAATAAAAGCATATAAATCGTGAATAAAAATTCGAGGGATCGAATCTAACCTTTTAAAATTAATTCGGAGACAACGATCAGAGATCCTTAGCAGTTGCTCCTCAAGTGTGAAGCACTCCACCGGTATCCACCAAGAAAACGACTTTTAGGAGGAGGAGGAGGTGGAGAGAATTTGGTTTTCTGAAACTTTTGGGTTTCTGGGGTTAGAATAAAATAGGGTCTATAATAGTGTATTTATAGGCAAAATTTTCAGCTGAAATTTTCCCATAAATAATATTATTATTATCCCATTTATTATTCTCATTAATAATTAAAACACCTTTTAATTATTAATCCTTTTTCTAAACACTTTAGAAATAATTCTCTCTCTTGATTTAATTTCCAAAAATTAAATCCTTAATTAATAATATTAAGAACTTTTCTTAATTAATTTATAATCAATTAAATCTCATTTAATCAATTATTAAATTTACCAATTAATTATTTATTTCATAAATAAATAATTATTTAGCCATTATTAATTAATTCCTCCACCATAAAATCATTCTCTTTTTATGGTGTGACCCTGTAGGTTCAATATTAAGCCGGTAGTAGAAATAAATAATAATAAAACTATTTTATCATTATTTATATAAATTCTCTAATTTATTAAATATGATTAATTAATTAATCACATTTATTCTACATCGTGAGTGATGCTTCTCAACATATCGCGACTATCCGGATAATATGAATTCACTGCTTAGAATACCAAGAACCTGTCAGTGAATAGTTACCGTACAATAAACTCCTTCTACCCTACAATGTCCCGATTAAATACAAGGCATGGATCTCGTGTCAAGCCTATCTAATTCAATCACTTGCTTACCATCTATTATGCGTAGTTCTATGCAAATTAGAAACTCCTTTCTAATTTCATTCACTCTGGCCAGAGATTCCTGAACTAGCATAAGTGGATCAGCCTTGAACATTCGCTTCCTTCACTGGAAGGGGTAGATCCTTTATTGATCATACACTATCTTCGTGTACAAATTTCTATACCCAGAAGAGCCCTAATAATTGTCCCTGGAGACTAAGAACTAAACCAAAGCATAGTTCAGTGTACACAAGATGACTATGATGACCTCAAGTCTAAGGATAGTTGTACAACTATCACTAAGCGAACAACTGCTGACACGTGAGTGAACTCCATCAGTTGTTCAGCTGGGCGAGTCATGTTCAGTGAACTTATTCCATAATAAGCACCTACATACTAGCTATAGTGTCACCACACAAATGTCTATGAGAACAGACATCCTTCATAATGAAGCAAGCATAGTATGTACCGATCTTTGCGGATTATTAATTACCAGTTAGTAATCCTATGACCAGGAACTATTTAAATTTTGAGTTATCATCTTTTTAGGTCTCACTATTATGATCTCATCATAATCCATAAAAAGCTTTACTCTAAACTATGGTATATCTTATTTAAACACTTAAATAGATAAAGCCCGTAATAAAAACAAAACAAGTCTTTATTAATATCAATGAAATCAAAACAGATTACATAAAAGTTATTCCTAAATCCTAATACATGATTGGACTTAGGACATATTCCTTTCAATCTCCCACTTGTACTAAAGCCAATCACTCTGGTATCTAATACCCATCTCATCTTTATGACGATCAAAGTGACTTTCAAAAAGTAGCTTTGTGAGTGGGTCTGCTATGTTGTTATGTGTGTCAACTCTAATTCAATACAATACAAGAAATGTTACCGCGCTTCCACTAACCCTTTTGTAGACGCATGGTTCATCTACGTTTTCGATAAAATCAAACTCTTTGATTATCTCATCAAAACGAATGTTCCATCTTTCGAGAAGCTTGCTTTAAACCACATTAATCGCAAGCAAAATCCGAACTGATTTTAACAGGGCTTCATGTAAAAAGTTTCATCAAAGTCAATCCATTGCCTTTGTTTGAATCCTTTTCCCAAAAGCCTGGCCTTTTAGGTCTCCACCTGGCCATCTGCTATAATCTATCTTTTGTATACCATATACATAGATTCCATTCTGGATTTCATGGCACTATGCCATTTCTCTGAGTCAACACTACTCATAGCCTCATTATAGGTCACAGGGTCGTCATCATCAAATGATTGACAACTCATTGTCATTCTCAATGACAAGGCCATATTACCTCTCAGGTTGGCGAGACACTCTCCCTGACCTATGAATGGGTTGTTCCATAAAAGGTTGTTCAGTCAGAACAGGTGTTTCCACTTGATCCGTAGTAGTTTGTGCTTCTTGAACTTCATCAAGT
This sequence comes from Apium graveolens, assembly GCF_009905375.1. Classification (NCBI taxonomy): domain Eukaryota; kingdom Viridiplantae; phylum Streptophyta; class Magnoliopsida; order Apiales; family Apiaceae; genus Apium; species Apium graveolens. The sequence goes on from NC_133652.1 coordinate 117,514,630, forward strand.
TCAATTTTTCTCCCACTATTTCCTTCAAGGATAAACTCCTTTTCCAAGAAGGTAGCATGTCTGGAGACAAACACCCGATGATCGGTGCATAAGTAATACCCTAAAGTCTCTTTAGGATATCCCACAAAACTACATTTTACGAATCGAAATTCCAGTTTATCTGGGTCAACTTACTTGACATAAGCTGGACATCCCCAAATCTTAACGTGTTTAAGACTCGGTTTCCTTTCTTTCCATATCTCATACGGAGTTTGAGGAACAGATTTTGGAAAGCACCTTATTCAGTAAATATGCTGAGGTTTCAAATGCATAACCCCATAGGAATACTGGAAGATTTGCATAGCTCATCATGGACCGAACTATGTCTAACAAAGTTCGATTTCTCCTTTCAGATACTAATCTGGAGGAGTCCACTGAGAGACTATACCATTTACTTTGAGATAATCTAGAAACTCTCCGTTCAAGTATTCACCACCTCGATCTAATCGAAGAGTTATAATACTATGTTTGGTTGTTTCTCCACTTCATACTTATATTCTTTGAACTTTTCAAAGGCCTCAGACTTGTGTTTCATCAAACACATATCCGAATCCAGATCTATCATCTATGAAAGTAATGAAGTATAAAAATCCACCCATGGCTTGCGTAGACATTGGTCCACATACATCTGTGTGTACCATTCCTAGCAAATCTGCAGCCCTCTCTCCATGTCCACTAAATGGAGACTACAGTGCCACTATGAAGTGAGATTTTCATCATCCCTTTTCTTTTATTAGTTTGTTCAATCTGAAGCAAATTATGTCACATATATATACAGACCATTATTTAAAGTACCACGTCCATAAAGAATATTATCTCTAAGAATAGAACATTCATTATTCTCAATAATAAATAAAAATCCAGCCAAATCTAACTTGGGAATAATATTCCTCACAATCGAGGGAACAAAATAACAATTATTTAAAACAATGGTCTTGCCCGTAGGCATATGTAAATGAAATGATTCTACATCTACAGCAGCAACTCTTGCTCCATTTCCCATCAGTAGAATCACCTCCTCTTCCTCAAGAGTCCTACTTCTCCTTGGTCCCTGCAACAAATTACAGATATGAGAACCACAGGCGGTATCTAATACCCAAGTAGAAATTATATATTCACTTCTATCATGAACATACCTGAATCAGAAGCGGTAGTCTCACTACCCTTCTTCTTCAATTCTGCAAGGTAAATCTTGCAGTTCCTCTTCCAGTGCCCCACCTTGTTACAGTGAAAGCAAATAACTTTGCTCTTGGGGTCTTCAGCTTTTGGTGGAACCGGCATTTTCTCACCTACTTTCTTCTTCTTTGAAGAGTTCCTCTTCCTTTTCTTAGGATTGGAACCTTCACCAATTAGAAGAACAGAACTCTTCTTAGGGGAAAAATTCGATTCCGCAGTCTTCAACATGTTGTGGAGTTCAGGCAGGCTGACATCCAACTTATTCATGTGAAAGTTCACAACAAACTGCGAGAACGAACTCGGAAGCGATTGCAAGACCAAGTCTTGGCTCAGCTCCCCATCCATGGCAAAACCAAGTTGTCCAAGACATTCAATCAAATTGATCATCTTAAGTACATGGTCATTCACAGATGATCCCTCAGACATCCTACACCCGAACAGCTCCTTCGATATCTCATATCGAGCTGTCCTCCCTGCAACATCATACAACTCTTGTAGATGCATGAGGATAGTGTGAGCATCCATATGCTCATGTTGCTTCTGTAGCTCAATGTTCATGGAAGCTAGCATGATGCATTGAGCAACATTTGCATCATCTATCCACTTACGATACACAACGTGTTCATCATTATGTGCATCACTAGCAGGTTCAGTAGGCTTAGGTGAGTCAATCACGTATTCCAGCTTCTCAATCCTGAGAACAATTCTCAAGTTTCGAAGCCAGTCAGCATAATTAGGACCAGTCAATTTGTGAGCATCCAGTATGCTCCTAAGTGATAGTGCAGAAGACATAACGTACAAAGTAAATCTGTAAATGATAAACACATAACAACACTTAGCAAATATTCGATTTCATTTAAAAATACTATATGAATCGGGTCTTTATTCATAAGTGGCTCCCACTAGTTTTCCTAATTTATTCAACCCGCTACGTGAAAAATTAAGCATTCGTAATGCTAGTGGGAATAGGGATCCTACATTCCATTACACAACCCCGGCTGTAGCACGAACCGCCATGCAATGTTCAATAGGCAGACAACTCTTGTCAATTACATCTCATGTTATTCCCTAATCAAACTTTAGCCTCTTGAATAATTGAGTCTCGGCTGTAGCACGACAAACTCAATATTCTAAGTCAAGTCTAACCCAACATTCCGTACAATTGAATCAGTCCCCAAAGGCCCACGGCTGTAGCACGTACCGACCTTTAGATTCTTATTCAATGTACATATCTCTATGTAATAGACAAGTATTTCTTATTTCGAAATCAAAGCCCTCGGCTGTAGCACGAACCGACAATGATTCAAAAATAAGAACTACCTTTCTATCATGTTGGAAGGCTATGACCGACACAAGCCCGTTGTATCATTGGCCAATTACTACTTGATATTATTTAATTTTAGAGGGATTATATTACATTACAATCATATTATAAAGAAATTCTTCCTTTTAAATTAAATATTTCAAATCAATAATCAATAATCAGACGATTCCCAGATCGGGTGGAGCATTGTCAAGAGGCGTCACTTAATAACCCTTTCTTACAGATAGAAATCTGTTGTTGACAGAATCATCCTTTCTCTCATATCAAAAATTCATATTCAATTACATGTTTCATAAACACAAGAATCTCATGATTGTATTCATAATATTATTATTAAGGTTATGAAACAATTTCACTATACTAGGTTGTCTAACAAACGCCTTATGTTCATTCAAGTTCACCTAAATCTATCATCGCATGATAAACTAAGCATATATCACATATATAAACATGAATAAACATCAAGGTAGGCATGTTACATCATCTAGCACATTCGTCTAAGCAATATACATCTCTATGTATCACATGAAGTATTTAAAAGCAATTTAAACAGCTAAAAACAGCTTAAACACACTTCTGTTAGCTATAAACAGTTCGAAAAAATTTCATAAAATATCATATAATATACCATTAGAAGCGTCTGGAAAAGACGAATCCAACGGCACCAAAATCACCCCATTCTGAGCTTCCACGCGCCCGCACGCGCCTCGAGAAGATGTCCCACGCGCCGCCACGCGCACACGCGCTGTCAGGCGCGTGTCAGACCTCCCCCACGCGCGCCCACGCGCCCACGTGCCTCACGCGCCCCTAACCCCTATGCTGACGTCAGCATGATGTCAGCATGACGTCACCAGCGCGTGTCTTCCACGCGCCGCGCGTGGCACGCCAGCGCGTGAACCCCACGCGCGCGTGGTCGACGCGCGGTCCTTCGCCTGTTTACGTCAGTCGCCGCCTTCCTCGCACGGATTTCCGTGCCGCCGCCTCTGATTCTTCTTTGTCCTTTACTGACAGCCGTGCAACACACAAACAACAGATAAGCAACAGGAGATGCAATATATATATATACTTACTAACAATTATATATATATATGATTATTTAATACGAATTTAATAGTTAGAACTTCAAAAATTCATAATAAAAAATCTATACATCCTAAAATTATGAAAAAAAATACCCAGACGATCTACAACACTTGTAGAACCCAGATCAACATTCAAAATTATTCTGAGAAACGATTTCTCATCAGACAAAATTAATCCATAATATAACTTGTAAAAATCATAATTAATTCATACAAGCACATAAAATTCTGAAATTTTTACCACAGATCTATATACATACAACCTATGCTCTGATACCATTGTTGGATTTTTAATGCAGCGAGGGCATGGCAAAACACTTTTACACACGCAAAATCCAAATAAAAGCATATAAATCGTGAATAAAAATTCGATGGATCGAATCTAACCTTTTAAAATTAATTCGGAGACAACGATCAGAGATCCTTAGCAGTTGCTCCTCAAGTGTGAAGCACTCCACCGGTATCCACCAAGAAAACGACTTTTAGGAGGCGGAGGAGGTGGAGAGAATTTGGTTTTCTGAAACTTTTGGGTTTCTGGGGTTAGAATAAAATAGGGTCTATAATAGTGTATTTATAGGCAAAATTTTCAGCTGAAATTTTCCCATAAATAATATTATTATTATCCCATTTATTATTTTCATTAATAATTAAAACACCTTTTAATTATTAATCCTTTTTCTAAACACTTTAGAAATAATTCTCTCTCTTGATTTAATTTCTAAAAATTAAATCCTTAATTAATAATATTAAGAACTTTTCTTAATTAATTTATAATCAATTAAATCTCATTTAATCAATTATTAAATTTGCCAATTAATTATTTATTTCACAAATAAATAATTATTTAGCCATTATTAATTAATTCCTCCACCATAAAATCATTCTCTTTTTATGGTGTGACCCTGTAGGTTCAATATTAAGCCGGTAGTAGAAATAAATAATAATAAAACTATTTTATCATTATTTATATAAATTCTCTTATTTATTAAATATGATTAATTAATTAATCACATTTATTCTACATCGTGAGTGATGCTTCTCAACATATCGCGACTATCCGGATAATATGAATTCACTGCTTAGAATACCAAGAACCTGTCAGTGAATAGTTACCGTACAATAAACTCCTTCTACCCTACAATGTCCCGATTAAATACAAGGCATGGATCTCGTGTCAAGCCTATCTAATTCAATCACTTGCTTACCATCTATTATGCGTAGTTCTATGCAAATTAGAAACTCCTTTCTAATTTCATTCACTCTGGCCAGAGATTCCTGAACTAGCATAAGTGGATCAGCCTTGAACATTCGCTTCCTTCACTGGAAGGGGTAGATCCTTTATTGATCATACACTATCTTCGTGTACAAATTCCTATACCCAGAAGAGCCCTAATAATTGTCCCTGGAGACTAAGAACTAAACCAAAGCATAGTTCAGTGTACACAAGATGACTATGATGACCTCAAGTCTAAGGATACTTGTACAACTATCACTAAGCGAACAACTGCTGACACGTGAGTGAACTCCATCAGTTGTTCAGCTGGGCGAGTCATGTTCAGTGAACTTATTCCATAATAAGCACCTACATACTAGCTATAGTGTCACCACACAAATGTCTATGAGAACAGACATCCTTCATAATGAAGCAAGCATAGTATGTACCGATCTTTGCGGATTATTAATTACCAGTTAGTAATCCTATGACCAGGAACTATTTAAATTTTGAGTTATCATCTTTTTAGGTCTCACTATTATGATCTCATCATAATCCATAAAAAGCTTTACTCTAAACTATGGTATATCTTATTTAAACACTTAAATAGATAAAGCCCGTAATAAAAACAAAACAAGTCTTTATTAATATCAATGAAATCAAAACAGATTACATAAAAGTTATTCCTAAATCCTAATACATGATTGGACTTAGGACATATTCCTTTCACCTATACTGTGAGAAATGCGAGATCTACACTGACCATAAAAGCCTCAAATATATTTTTACTCAGAAGGAACTGAACATGAGATAGAGGAGATGGTTAGAGTTGATAAAGGACTACGACTGTGAAATTTTATATCACCCGGGTAAAGCCAATATGGTGGCTGATGCCCTTAGTAGGAAGGAAAGACTCAAGATGATAATGACATCGGAGGAATTAGTTAAGAAATTTGAGAAGATGGAAATCGACGTAAGAATGACCGGTGAGGGAACGGATGGATTATTTGAGATTAAGCTAGTACCAGAACTGACTGTAAAGATACGAGTATGTCAGGAAAAGAAGATGAGAGAGGAAAAAGGGACATTGACCGGTGAAGAAATGAGATGCGAGAAGGATGAGGAAGGGATCATGAGGTATGCGTCCCAGATTTGGATTCTGAATGTGCAAGAATTAAAGGACGAGCTGTTGCATGAAGGGCACAACTCTAGATATTCAATCCACCCAGGAAGTATGAAAATGTACCGTGACCTTAAGGAATATTATTGGTGGCCTAACATGAAGAGAGAAGTAGCGGAGTGGGTTAGCAAGTGCTTGACATGCCAAAGAGTGAAGGCGGAACACAAGCGACCTAGTGGACTGTTACGACCCCTAGAAATTCCGGAATGGAAATGGAAACATATAGCCATGGATTTTGTGACGGGATTACCTAGGACAAAGACTAATCACGATGCTATATGGGTTATTATTGATAGACTGACCAAGTCCGCACAATTCCTACCAATCAACGAAAGGTACACCATAGACAAGTTGGTAGATATTTACTTGAAGGAAATTATAATAAGACACGGCGTTCCTGTAGCCATAGTGTCAGATAGAGACCCGAGATTTAATTCCCGATTTTGGAGAAGCTTCCAGGAATGTGTAGGCACCAGACTAAACATGAGTACCGCTTACCACCCCCAGACGGATGGACAAAGCGAAAGGACTATACAGACCCTAAAAGATATGCTACGAGTATGTGCCATCGACTTCAAAGGAAATTGGGATGATCACTTACCCCTGATAGAATTTTCTTACAACAATAGCTATCACGCTAGCATAGGAATGCCCCCGTATGAAGCTCTTTACGGGAGAAGATGTCGCTCTCCCCTGTGTTGGGATGAAGTTGGAGAACACAAGATATTAGGACCAGAGTTAGTTCAGCAGACCAGAGAAATGGTAAAACTCATCAGGAAGAGACTGGTAGCAGCCCAGGACAGATAAAAGAGCGCTCGATGAACGATGATTGAAGATTGCAGCATCTTTTTTAGAAAGACATCATTATACCACTACATTTTAAAAGCAGAATTCGGCCAGCGCATCAACCTGGTACAAAATGGCCATCTTACTAAATCCGAAAGGTCGACTACGACAAAAACTCCGTTATTCCCCCCTTTAAGAGATAGGGCAATCGTCCTACGAAATCTATGGTGGTGCTTTTTCCATGGCCAAGAAGGTATTGGGCTGATAAAGCCCCAACTTCCTGTTGGACGGCTTCGACGTGCTGCATAGAGCACACACACCCCGTCGCCGTTGGACATCTGCTTCTCATATGGGGAAAGTTTAAGAGGGCTGTATTGAACATCTCACTGTGGTACGCGACCACTCGGTTGTCTTGCCATAACACGGCTCCCAAAGCATGAGCAGAATCGTCCGTCTTGATTTCGAACGGCTTCTGAACGTCTGGCATGGCCAGAACCGGCCCTTCGCAGACTTTCTCCTTAAGTGCCCGGAACGCACGCTCTGGATCCTCTCCCCATCTCGAAAGGAAATGTCTGTTTTCTTTTCTGGGCCCCGAGTAAGATCAACCGGGAGTCAGTTTTTATGAATCTTTAGTGCGGAGGTAGTTGGTCATGCCGAGGAAACTCCTTACCTCCGCCAGCGACTTGGGGGTTAACCATTCCCGGACAGACTTCATCTTCTCAAGATCTATCTTGACTCCGGATGAGCCGATGATGTGCCCCAAGTATACCAGCTCCCTCATCCCTTTTTGCTCATAAGTAAGCTCTTCTCCGTATGGGCTTTCAGCTGGTGCTCACGCAGAGCCTCTAGAATAGCCTCTACGTGTTTCAGATGCTCCTCCCAGGTATTGCTATAAACCAGATGTCATCGTCGTAGACCGTGACGAATTCATCCAATCTAAATAAGGCCTAAGAACATCGTTCATCAGCCGCATAAAGGTTACAGGTGCGTTGGCCTTACCGTAATAGGGCCGAATGGCATGACGACCCATTCATATAACTCTTGCCTTGTCTTTAACGCGGTCTTCCAACGCCTTCCACCACTTGCACTTGTTGGTATCCCGACTTTAAGTCTATCTTGGTGAAGTAACGGGCTCCCTTAACTAGTCAAATGGGAATCAGAGATCTATCCTCGGCACTTGGCAAAGGATAGCGATTCTTTACTGTGATCTTGTTAAGGGCGCGAGAATCCTAATCCACGCACATGCGCCACGAGCCTTCTTCGGCACCAAGACCCTTTAGAGAGAGGGGCGAGGCATAAGAGGATGTACTGGGCCAACCATGACCCTTTTCGAGCAGCTCTTTGCCACCATATCTCCTCATTGGCCAATGTCGACGTCCTGTAACACCGTTGTTGGGTAAGACTGCTCCCTGTGTGAGTTCAATCGAGTGTGCTCCAAGATGATACAGGCTTTAAATAAAAAAAGAAGCTACAGCTAAATGAAACCAAAGCTTGAAAGCTCAATTCCTAGCTGCTAGAGCTAAATCAAAGGCTACTACCTTAGTTGTTCTAGTAGCTCCTTTGATTTAGCGTAGGGAGGGTGGAAGCTCTATAGGACAACAACTTTGGGCTATTTGGAAGCTATGCTATATAGGAAGAGATAGCAGCGGCTGGCTACTAGCTTTGCTTTTGCTATTAGCTCGTGCTAGTACTTTAGGAGAGGAACAACTATCTTGCTTAGGGAGGTATTTAATATCAAAGAATTTCGGATCCTAGATAGCTTAGTAGCTTAGGAGCAGAGCAATTCAATAACTTTAGGAGCCATTTTCAAGCTGTAGAATAGCAAAATAGCCTTGCTTTATTAGTTGTACAACCAAGCAGGCAAAGCTAGTAAGGCCCGCGCAATTACCTTGCAGAACTATCCTTGCTGCTAGAGCGAGCGCAAGAAATAACTTGCGCGAGCAAGTATGATATAAATTGCACTCGCTCAAGCTAAAAGAGTTTTAGAGCAACATTTGCGAAGGATTAATAAATGGACGGCTTTATTGTACCGGTAAGCCCTGCTTATCAATGCAATAGTTTCGGAGCAAGCTATGTGGTTCTACACCAAATAAATGGCTCCTAAAGTGAAACAGCTACTAGAAAGAAAGTAGTCGCCGCTAAGCAAAGCTATTCTATTTTTGTTGAAGGCTCCTAAAGCTATGGAACCTAAGTTCATAAGTAAGAGCCGCAGCAAGCTAGTAGCCGCTCGCTATGTTATTTGACGTTAAGGAAAGCTATTGTGAATTGTTCCTAACCAAAGAAAGGAGAGATATAGATTACGTTCATCTCATAAGTTCCTTTTCACTCCTAAATGAGAGCAAAACTAAACGATAAATTCATAACTCCTAGCGGAAAAGAGTAGCCGCTGCGATGCCTATGCTATTTGATTTCCTATATAGCTTGGGGGGGCCATGCGCAAGCTCCAATCGCAAAGCGCAAAGTAAGTAGCCTCTTTGTTTCTATAGCTTCAAAGCCGCCCCCTACCCTATGATAAAGAAAAGGAACTCAATGGTTTACGGGTACTCAATTTCGGCTTATAGAGCTTCTTTTTCGCCCTATGCTAAAGCAAAGACCTATCCCGCCTATGCCTATGCCTCAAGTAAATAAATATGCTAATAGCAACCGCGCATTGTAGCAGCAAAGAGGAAGGAATTTTCTACTGCTAAAAGAAGATAGGGAGGTTTCCAATACCAAAGGAGTGAACTTCACTAGAAAGGCTAAAGGTTATAGAAGTACATCACTAGTTTCTATAAAATAAAAGAAATGAAAAAGGCGAATCATAGTATATAGAACGCCCGGTTACTCCCATCTCCTCTTACTTACGCATTTCCAATCAAATCATGATCCCATCTCGATCAATTTCGCATTAATCATGGCGGGCATTTCCATCCATTTCTATAGAGTAAGGGGGCAGCTCGCGGAGCTTTCTCTCCTGAGAAAGGGCTTTTTCTAGAGCGAGAGGTGAGTAAGGGGGGGTTGTTGGCTAGCTCGTGCAATCAATGAAAAAATACTTCGCGTTAGTAAGCTAGCTTTGTAAGCCAAGCAAGCCAGGTTCTCCGGGCACTACGGTAGGACGTGGATCGATCATGACGATAATGGACTTCTTCGTAATATAATAGAAGAGTCATAGTCCAGTTCCCCGAGCTTTCTCCCTTCTCGACCAGACGAGGGAGATATTCATTCCATTCAGGCGGGTAATGGCTTGTGTGTTCCCCCCCCCCCCGGTCGGATCGCAGGCGAAAACTGGCAAAGTTCATCATTCAGCGGCGGGGTGTTCAAAGAAAAGAAGGCGTCACCCAACGAATGGCAGATTTGGGTGGAGTCTCGCTCTATAGATAGAGGAATAGTACGCGTGCTAGCGCGCTATGGCTTATGCAGTTGATCGGATCAGATAGCCCTTCGGGCAACCCCGGCACATCAAATTCCATTCCGATCAACAACTTAGAGGTATGGCTGAGTGGCTTAAGGCATTGGTTTGCTAAATCGACATACAAGAAGATTGTATCATGGGTTCGAATCCCATTTCCTCCGGCACGGAAGTGAAATGGGCGGGCGAAATTACGTGAGAGAGAGAACCTATTGGTGGAGTCCAGTCCCTGGACGACTCTCGGTTATTGAGCATGGTTGAGGGATTAGGCGGCAAAGAGCTGTTCGAAAGCTTGACGAACAAGCGAAAAAGCCTATCAATTCTTTTCTTTTTAGTTTAGGGTTTTTCCCTTACTGGTAAGGTAGGGCGCTATTCGATGAAGAAAACATACTTTAGTCAAGTGGTAAGGTAGTTCAGCTGGTTAGAGCAAAGGACTGAAAATATCCTTGAAGAAAACAGACTTTAGGAAGGTGGTTCAGGTAGCTCAGCCGGTTAGAGCAAAGGACTGAAAATCCTTGTGTCAGTGGTTCGAATCCACTTCTAAGCGGGCGAAGGGTCCAAAGGCCGGGAGCGAGCCGGATTTCAAAATGAAAGTTAAAGAGTAAGCCAAAAAATGTGAGCGCTCCTGCACTATAGGCTTTTTTTTGGCGTCGCCCTATCTTGCTGTAGGCAGATAAAAAAGCGGTTGACAGCTCAGATTGGTGACCAGGAAGGATAGGGAATATGAAGTAGGAGATTCTGTGTTATTGAAGGTATCTCCGTGGAAGGGAGTGATGAGATTTGGAAAGAAAGGGAAGCTGAATCCCAGATTCATAGGACCCTTTGAAATTTTGAGGAGGATAGGACCACTAGCTTACGAGCTCGCCTTGCCTCCTAATTTGCAACAAGTACACAACGTGTTTCACGTATCCATGTTGAGAAAGTACCATGCCGATGTCTGTCATGTAATAGAGTACGAGCAGGTAGATTTACAACCAGACCTGACCTACATCGAGCAGCCAATAAGAATAATGGACCAGAAAGAACAAGTGCTGAGGAACAAAATGGTGAAGCTAGTTAGGATCTTGTGGAGAAATCAAAATGTTGAGGAATCAACTTGAGAACTTGAAGACACCATGAGGAATAAATATCCCCACTTATTTTCTAATTGATTCCGGGACGGAATCCTTGTTAGAGGGGAAGACTGTAATAACTCAAATTTTTGAGACCCTGTAAAATGTTTAATGAATAGTAACCCTGACAGACGGGAAAAACTTTTGATCCCACACTATATAGTGCATAAGAAAATGAGTTTCGGAATCGATATTACGACTATGTGCACCAAATGAGTGTATGTAAACGCTATTAGTTTTCGAAGAAAACGAACTTTGAAAAGTGACCGTAATTACGACTTATCAAGGACTACGGGAATCACAATATAATTACGAGATTAAAATCCTACGGATTTATATTCAATTAGGATAAATAAAAATATAAGGAATAGAAATGAAAAGAATTACATTGCGAACCATTTACGAATAAGTATTGCGGAGAACGTTTAAGTAACCGAGCGAACGCGTAAACGATTAATTAAACGTAACGCACTAACTAAACCATGGTAAGGAAGTAACCATGGTTACTTCATCAAATAGTGAGCTAACCCTAGGATGACCAAGCTAGATAGCAAATAGTGTGCTAAGGAGCTAACCTTGTAGTTTAGCTTGTAAGCTAGCAAGCTACAAAGATTTGTCCATGGATTTGGAGACAAGGCATAAACCTAAGCTATCCTAGGAAGAATAAAGATCAACTTGCAAAGATATCAAGTCACCTTCCAAGAAGCAACCTAGAAATCATCCAAGAGAAGCAACCCAGTGCTATAAACACCCTCCCCCCACAAAGCTCCAATTCCGCTATTTGAAGAAAAAAGGGGAATTGCAATTTAAAACTCCAAGCTCTAGTTCTTGTAAAATCACACAATTATTTCCCAAGCCTCCTAGCAACTAAACTAAGTTAAGAAAAATCTTTCATCTCTTTTTATCAAGGTTTGATGGGTGGAATAAATTCAAGAAACTCACTAGTGAATAGTGTGAATAGTAACCTCTCTTTGGTTTCTTGATTTTAATGGTGGTTTTAGGTTCCAAAAATCATACCAAGCACTTCCAAACCTCCACCATCCTCAAGAACACATCTCAAGATTTCAAGAAAGGTAAAAATCTTTGGCTTAACTTTATTTAAGGTTCATGTTTAAGATCCATTTAGTGGGTGTTAGTAAACCTAGCTTACTAAGTGTTGTTGATGAAATCTTGATGATTAAGTTAAGTAGATTTAAGGTTGGTTGTTGATGCCTCAAGAACATGATGTTCTTGAGAGGAGTTTGTGTTTTGATAATGATATGATGATTGTTGGTGGTTGTGTTGATAGTTAAGGCGTAAACGAAACTCCGATCGTAAACGTAACTTCGTTAAAACCAACAAACCGTAACTTTAAGTTTCTGCAGAAAGTCTCGAAGTTGTAAAATGTAGATTCTTGAGAAATAACCTTTGTTTAAGATATACAATGTTATAAGGATCGTTTAGGCACTTGAATCGCTTAATTCCGATTTACGGATCAAAAGTTATGATCGTTTTAGTAAAAGTATTTTATGTGACAAAAACTACTACGAATCATGAACTTTGAAAATATAAAGGATAGACTTAAAAGTATTCATAAATCATGAAATTTTTACAGAGAGTAACATGTAGAGTTTCCTAACTATCATAAAAATTTCAAGTGCAAATAATGATTTTTCAATTTTATAAAAATGTCGGAGCCGAGACCGCGTGAGTAGAAACCGTAAGAATCCTTAAGCGGAGCCGACGGCGATATTGAGAATGAACTTAAGATACTTAGGAAAATGAAGTGACCATAAAGTGTTTATGACTTAAAAGAAATTTAAGGGTAGTATGAATTTAGAGGGTGTATAATGAGTAGCACATGAGTGCGAGTTACCATAAGTTAGGACGGAACCTAATGAAATGAAATATGTTTATGGTTATAGATTTCCGAGCAGAACCTAGAGCATCCTCCACCTCGAGATACCCAGGCAAGTTTACAAACCCAACTCCATTTTTACTGTTGTGTTGTGAAAGGATTGTTTTACTATCATCGCATAAATACCATGTTTGCCATGATACGTAGTTGTTGAATTTTCGCATAATATAGCGATGTTGTACGATAAGTATATATCGTGAAATGATTATTTCACTTTAAGCGTGACGTATTATATAAGACCGAGGGTCGGTCGGGGATTAAGATAAAATCCGGGAATCATTCCGGAGATATTATAGGACGGTTATACGTCTATAGTAGTACGTTTTAAAGGGACTCGTCGTCCACTTACGAAACATTAAAACACCTCGAACTTTTAAAACGATTTCCCAATGAGCATATTCCCTCAACTATATTTTTTTGATTCGGATATTAAATATTATATACTTATTCCTTTATTATAGGAGTAGTATACTTCAACGTTATTGATTTCAAACCCGATTAATCATTATAGATTATTAATTATGTAAACACAAACTAGTTGAGGAATACTATTTAAATAAATCTTTTAAAGAATAACTCATTCGAGGTATGATTAATATTGATTATCATTTAATTATTTATAGACTACTATTTAAGTAATGAATATTTATTAAGGATTGTTATTGGTTGAAAAATCATAGATCCTGATATACCTTCTGATTTAGAAGTATTATTCGAATAATTTCAGATCGTCGGTGAATATTATTCCGACTTATTGTTATATTAAATATAGTTTCAAGAAGAAACTTTTCCCCTTATTAATTATCTGTTGACAACGGTCAACTCACATCCCTAGTACTTCCTCCGAAATTCTCGGAAGTACGTATATACATATATGTACACTTATATTTAAAAAGATAAACTATCTCTATCAACAAGCAAAACGCTTGGGGAACTTCGATGTGGTTCAAGTTCCCGAGATTGATAGAATTCTGTTGAAGGACAATGGAGGGGTAGACTCTGGTACTACGTGTGCTGGATGGGCTACCAAAGGTACCGCAGGCGAAGGTACTTTGTGTACTCAGGAACTTGTGAAGTATGTGTATACCCGAAAATGGGACACGTAGCCCGAATGCGGCCAGGGTGATACCCGAGAGATGACGGTATTCGTCCTTTTACTAGTAAAGAAGGTTACTTTCCATAGGACGACTGATCATCATATGCGGTGGCTCCTGTGAGATGTCCAAAATCTTCCAATTGGAATTGATATGCAATACCGTAACCCAAGCCTAGGTGTTGGGATTACTATTAAGGTATTCGCTGGTTATAAAACCCCCTTAAAAGAATTGTTTTCATAAGAAGGTGTGGGACACCAAGAAATATACTCTTAAATAAAACATATATATAATATATGATGTTATTATACAGTCATTTCATACTGTACATTATTATGCTGAGCATCTTAGCTCACACTTGTTTTCTTAAATTGACACAACACAACGGTGAATCAAGATGCCTACCATGAGAACCACAGCCAGGAAACGGGTAGGAAATGGCCAGTTGTTCCGTAGATTGTTTGGTGCAGTACCTCAGGTAGTCAGAATAAGCTGGATTAGTTTTCAATTGTTTATAGTTTGGCTTATTTATAAGTATGGGTTATGTAAAATAAGAAATAAGAAACGTATATTCGGCTGGCGGATTAACCTTACTTAAAGGTCACCCCCGGTAAGACTAATTACATTTGGGTTATAATAAAATTTCTCTAGTAATGATGGTTCGTTTCCAAGACAATAACCTGTAGTGTGTGTGTGTTAAGTGTGGGGTCGTGAAGCGTGAGTATTTACATATTGTAGTGTGAGTTGTGTGAGTTTAGATAGCGTGGCTTCCGAGACTCCTGACCCCGGGTTTTGGGGCGCCACATCGAAGACTTCAACCTCGAGAAGTACATTAAGAGGCATCTTATCCCTCTTAGACATATTACTCACACGTTAGCAGCGATCGCACTTTAAAACAAACTGATGTGCATCCTTAAACAATGTAGGCCAGAAGAATCCTGCTTAAAGGATACGAGTTGTTGTCTTCTCTCCACCATAATGACCTCCATAACTAGTCGATTGACAGTCTCGCAAGATACCCTCCGTCTTGCTGTACGGAATACATCTCCTGATGATCTGGTCAGCTCTTTGCCTAAACAAAAGTGGCTCATCCCATATGTATCACTTCACCTCATGAAGAAACTTCTTCCTTTGAGTAGAAGATAAGTCTGGAGGCATGATATTGCTCACAAGGTAGTTCACAATATCTGCGAACCACTGTTCTTCTTCTTGCACTCCAAACAACTGCTCATCAGGAAAAGACTCATTTATCAATGTCTTATCCTTTGAAGTCACACTCGAATCTTCCAAACGAGAGATATAATCAAAAACTTGATTATCAGTACCTTTCATGTCCTTGATCTCTAACTCAAATTCCTGAAGTAAAAGAACCCATCGAATCAATCTAGGCTTCGAGTCTTTCTTCGAGATACGATATCGAATAGCAGCGTGATCAGTGAAAACTGTCACCTTCGTCCCAAGCAAATAAGATCGAAACTTCTCAAAACCATCGACAATGGCCAATAGCTCTTTTTCAGTAGTAGTATAGTTCAGTTGAGCACCATTGAGGGTCTTACTAGCATAGTAAATTGAAAGAGATATGTCCTAAGTCCAATCATGTATGAGGATTTAGGAATAACTTTTATGTAATCTATTTTGATTTCATTGATATTAATAAAAGGCTTGTTTTGTTTTTATTGCGGGCTCTATCTATTTAAATGTTTAAATAAGATATACCACAGTTTACAGTAAAGCTTTTTATGGTTGTGATGAGATCATAATAATGAGACCTAAAAGATGATAACTCTAAACTTAAATAGTTCCTGGTCGTAGGATTACTAACTGGTAATTAATAATCCGCAAAGATCGGTACATACTATGCTTGCTTCATTATGAAGGATGTCTGTTCTCATAGACATTTGTGTGGTGACACATTAGCTAGTATGTAGGTGCTTATTATAGAATAAGTTCACTGAACATGACTCACACAGCTGAACAACTGATGGAGTTCACTCACGTGTCAGCAGTTGTTCACATAGTGATAGTTGTACAAGTATCCTTAGACTTGAGGTCATCATAGTCATCTTGTGTACACTGAACTATGCTTTGGTTTAGTTCTTAGTCTCAAGGGACAATTATAAGGGCTCTACTGGGTATAGGAATTTGTACACGAAGATAGTGTATGATCAATAAAGGACATACCCCTTCCAATGTAGGAAGAGAATGTTCAATGCTGATCCACTTATGTTAGTTCAGGAATCTCTGGCCAGAGTGAATGAAATTAGAAAGGAGTTTCTAATTTACATTAAATAGAACTAAGCATAGTGAATGGGAAAGCAAGTGATTAAATAAGATAGGCTTGTCACAAGTTCCATGCCTTGTATTTAATCGTGACATTGCAGGGTAGAAGGAATTAATTGTACGGTAACTACTCACTGAATAGGTTCTTGGTATTCTAAGCAGTGAATTCGTATTATCCGGATAGTCGCGATATGCTGAGATGTATCCCTCACGATGTAGAATAAATATGATTAATTAATTAATCATATTTAATGAATTAGAGAATTTATATAAATAATGATAAAATAGTTTTATTATTATTTATTTCTACTACCGGCTTAATATTGAACCTACAGGGTCATACCATAAAAGAGAATGATTTAATGGTGGATGAATTAATTAATAATGGCTGATAATTATTTATTTATGAAATAAATAATTAATTGGAAAATTTAATAATTGATTAAATGAGATTTAATTGATTATAAATTAATTAAGAAAAGGTTCTTAATATTATTAAATTAAGAATTTAATTTTTGGAAATTAAATCAAGTGAGAGAATTATTTCTAAAGAGTTTAGAAAAAAGATTAATAATTAAAAGGTGTTTTAATTATTAGTGAGAATAATAAAGGGTTAATAATAATAATATTTTATGGGAAAATTTTCAGCTGAAAATTTTGGCTATAAATATACTATTATAAACCCTATTTTTGCCTCAACCAAAAAGATTTAAAAAACCCTAATTCTCTCGATCTCCTTCTTCATTACATCATTTTCTTGGTGGATACCGGTGGAGTGCTTCACACTTGAGGAGCAGCTGCTAAGGATCTTTGTTCATCGTTCTTGGATCGATATTAAAGACCTCCATCTTTCCATTAACGTAAAGCTTCTTAAGGTAAACATACTGAACTACGAATTAAATATTATTTTTTGCATGGATCCCGCGGAGGGTTTCGTTTTTTTTAAGATTAAATTTATGTTTTCGCTGCGTTTATGTGCTAAAAACCCTTCAATGGCATCAGAGCTACTTGCGAAAAGTTTTTAATTCGTTTATGTGTTTAACTGTTTTCGATATATGAGCATGTACGTGATTCGCCATGATTTGATGTTGATATAATATGCTTATATATGTATGGTTTTGAATATATGATATTCATGTCAGTTGTATAATCATAAGATGATTATGTAATCTGTATATATACTGATATATACATGATTTTTGTTTGTTCTAAATATGAGAATCATATTAGATACGGATTCTGAATTGGCTGCTGCAGATTTGCTGAAATCTGGGTCTGGTGTCCGATTTACGCAAATGAATACCCTATTCCATAGGTAAACGAGCGTCTGAACAAAACTGATAGCTAAATCTATCAACGACTCATCTGTAAGGCGTTTGACGTCGTTTACTGCCCGTAAACAGTGATTTTTGTTTTTCTGATTTGATTCTGATTTTTCTGATTTTTGTCATATTTTCTTTTTATGATTAGATCATGGATAATATGATATGTTAAGATCAGATTATGTGTTTTAACATGCTTTTATGTGTTGTATGAGCATGGTGGATGGTTATGGCCTTTCGACCTTAGTGTAATGGTTTTGGTTTTGGTTTTAAATACGACTTGCATGTCGTCAATCTTTGTAAACATAAATCTCGAATGTAACTCTATGCCTATGTTTACATTTACTTGTTTATTTAATTTTATATATGTTTATTGCACTTTACATTTACTTGTTTATTGCAAATACATTTACTTTATTGCACTTTACATTTACTTGTTTATTTAATTTTATATATGAGCTATATGCCTATGTTTACCATGCGATGATAGATTTAGGTGAACTTAAATCAATATAAGGCGTGCTCTAGAAAATCTAGAATAGGAATCGTTACTTACCTTAACAATAAATATTATGAATACGATCATGAGATTCTTGTGTTTATGAAACACGTAATTGAATATGAATTTTCAATATTGAGAGAAAGGATGATTCTGTCAACAACAGATTTCTATCTGTAAGAAAGGGTTATTAAGTGACGCCTCTTGACAATGCTCCACCCGATCTGGGAATCATCTGATTATCGATTATTGATTTGAAATATTTAATTTAAAAGGAAGAATCTCTTTATAATATGATTATGATTGTAACGTAATATAATCCCTCTAAAATTAAATAATATCAAGTAGTAATTGGCCAATGACACAACGGGCTTGTGTCGGTCATAGCCTTCCAACATGGTAGAAAGTGGTTCTTATTTTTAAATCATTGTCGTTTCATGCTACAACCGAGGGCTTTGATTTCGAAATAAGAAATACTTGTCTATTACATAGAGATGTGTATATTGAATTAGAATCTAAAGGTCGGTACGTGCTACAGCCGTGGGCCGTTGGAGACTGATTCAATTGTACGAAATGTTGGGTTAGACTTGACTTAGAATATTGAGTTTGTCGTGCCACAGCCGTGACTCAATTATTCAAGAGGCTAAATATATATTAGGAAATAACATAAGATGTAATTTACATGAGTTTTCTGCCTATTGAACATCACATGACGTTTTGTGCCACCGCCGAGGTTGTGTGATGGAATGTAGGATCCCTATTCCCACTAGCATTATGAATGCTTAATTTTCACTTAGGGGGTTGAATAAATTAGATAAACTAGTGGGAGACACTTATGAATAAAGACCCGATTCATATAGTGTTTTGAAATGAAATTGAATATTTGCTAAGTGTTGTTATGTGTTTATCATTTACAGATTTACTATATTCGTCATGTCTTCTGCACTATCACTCCAGAGCATACTAGATGCTCACAAGTTGACTGGTCCTAATTTAGCTGTTTGTTTTCACTGTAACAAGTTGGGGCACTGGAAGAGGAACTGCAAGGTTTACCTTGCAGAATTGAAGAAGAAGAAGGGTAGTAAGACTACCCCTTCTGATTCAGGCATGTTCATGATCGAAGTTAATATGTCACTAGGTCAAATTTCTACTTGGGTATTAGATACCGCCTGTGGTTCTCATATTTGCAATTCGTTGCAAGGACTAAAGGAAAGTAGGAGTCTTGAAAAAGATGAGGTGATACTACGTATGGGTAATGGAGCAAGGGTTGCGGCCATATCTGTAGGATCATTTAGTTTACATATGCCTACGGGCAAGACTATTATTTTAAATAATTGTTATTACATTCCCTCTATTGTGAGGAATATTGTTTCTATTCCTATGTTGGATGTGGATGGTTTTTCATTTATTATTAAGAATAATGAATGTTCCATCCTTAGAGATAATGTTCTTTTTGGATGTGGCATTTTAAATAATGGTTTGTATGTATGTGACATAGAGCATGATTTACTTCAGATTGAACAAACTAATAAAAGAAAACGAGATGATGAAAATCTGACCTATTTATGGTACTATAGGCTAGGTCATATTAGTGAAAATAGACTGCGGACATTACATAAGGAAGGGTTACTTGACCCCTTTGATTTTGAATGATATCCTACATGCGAGTCTTGTCTATTGGGTAAAATGACCAAATCTCCATTTAGTGGACATGGAGAGAGGGTTGTAGATTTGCTATGATTGGTACACACAGATGTATGTGGACCAATGTCTACGCAAGCCATGGGTGGATTTTCGTACTTCATTACTTTCATAGATGATAGATCTAGATTCGGATATGTGTATTTGATGAAACACAAGTCTGAAGCCTTTGAAAAGTTCAAAGAATATAAACATGAAGTGGAGAAACAAACCAAACACAGTATTATAACTCTTCGATCAGATCGAGGTGGTGAATACTTGAATGGAGAGTTTCTAGATTATCTCAAAGAAAATGGTATAGTCTCCCAGTGGACTCCTCCATATACTCCACAGTTAAATGGGGTATCTGAAAGGAGAAATCGAACTTTGTTAGACATGGTTCGGTCCATGATGAGCTATGCGAATCTTCCAGTATTCCTATGGGGTTATGCATTGGAAACCTCAGCATATTTATTGAATAAGGTGCCTTCCAAATCTGTTCCTCAAACACCATATGAGATATGGAAAGAAAGGAAACCGAGTCTTAAACACATTAAGATTTGGGGATGTCCAGCTTATGTCAAGAAAGTTGACCCAGATAAGCTGGAATCTCGATCCGTAAAATGTAATTTTGTGGGATATCGTAAAGAGACTTTGGGGTATTACTTTTACACCGATCATCGGGTGTTTGTCTCCAGACATGCTACCTTCTTGGAAAAGGAGTTTATCCTTGAAGGAAACAGTGGGAGCAAAATTGAACTTGATGAAGTTCAAGAAGCACAAACTATTACGGATCAAGTGGAAACACCTATTCAGACTGAATAACCTTCTGTGGAACAGCCCATTCGTAGGACAGGGAGAGTGTCTCGCCAACCTGAGAGGTATTATGGCCTTGTCATTGAGAATGACAATGAGTTGTCAATCATTGATGATGACAACCCTGTGACCTATAATGAGGCTATGAGTAGTGTTGAATCAGAGTAATGGCATAGTGCCATGAAATCCGAAATGGAATCTATGTATACCAACCAAGTATGGACTCTGGTTGAGGCGCCTGAAGGTGTTAAGCCTATTGGGTGCAAGTGGGTATACAAAAGAAAGATTGGAGCAGATGGCCAGGTGGAGACCTATAAGGCCAGGCTCGTGGCAAAAGGATTTAAACAAAGGCAAGGGATTGACTTTGATGAAACTTTTTCGCCTGTAGCCCTGTTAAAATCAATTCGGATTTTGCTTGCGATTGCTGCTTACTACGACTATGAGATCTGGCAAAGGGACGTGAAAATGGCCTTCCTCAATGAGGAACTTGAGGAGGAAGTGTATATGACACAATAAGAGGGTTTTCTTTCCAAGGGAAATGAACACCTAGTGTGTAAGCTGCTGCGAACCATATATGGTTTAAGGAAAGCTTCTCGTAGATGGAAGATCCGTTTTGATGAGACAACCAAAGAGTTTGGTTTTATCAAAAATATAGATGAACCATGTGTCTACAAGAAGGTTAGTGGGAGCGCGGTAACATTTCTTGTATTGTATGTGGATGACATATTTATTATAGAAAATGATATACCGATGCTACAATCAGTCAAAGTATGGTTATCAAAGAACTTCACCATGAAGGAATTGGGAGAAGCATCCTACATTCTCGGTATGAAGATCTATAGAGATAGATCTAGAAGAATGATAGGTCTTACCCAGGGTACATACATCCAGAAAGTGCTTAAAAGGTTTAGCATGGAAAACTCCAAAAGAGGTCTCATACCGATGAGCCATGGAGTGTCCCTTTCCGAAAAAATGTCTCCTAAGACACCTGAGAAAAGAGAGCGTATGAGTAAGATTCCTTATGCTTAGCAATAGGATCTATCATGTACGCGATGTTGTGTACAAGGCCTGATGTTGCTTATTCAATTAGTGTGACGAGCAGATATCAGTCCAATCCAGGTGAAGACCAATGGAAAGCAGTGAAAAACATCCTTAAGTACTTGCGAAGGACTCAGGACATTTTTCTTGTTTTTGGTGGTGAATCTGAGTTGAAAATAGAGGGTTGTCTTGACTCTAGTTTTCAATCAGAAAGTGATATAAAATCCATGTCAGGGTACGTGTTTACTCTGAATGGTGGTGCAATTCAGATTGTTAAAAGAGGAGATGTCAACGTCGAGAGAGTTGACACACATAACAACGTAGCAGACCCACTCACAAAGCCACTTTCTCAGAGTCACTTTGATCGTCATAAAGACAAGATGGGTATTAGATACCAGAGTGATTGGCTTTAGTACAAGTGGGAGACTGAAAGAGATATGTCCTAAGTCCAATCATGTATGAGGATTTAGGAATAACTTTTATGTAATCTATTTTGATTTCATTGATATTAATAAAAGGCTTGTTTTGTTTTTATTGCGGGCTCTATCTATTTAAATGTTTAAATAAGATATACCACAGTTTAGATTAAAGCTTTTTATGAATTGTGATGAGATCATAATAATGAGACCTAAAAGATGATAACTCTAAACTTAAATAGTTCCTGGTCGTAGGATTACTAACTGGTAATTAATAATCCGCAAAGATCGGTACATACTATGCTTGCTTCATTATGAAGGATGTCTGTTCTCATAGACATTTGTGTGGTGACACTATAGCTAGTATGTAGGTGCTTATTATAGAATAAGTTCACTGAACATGACTCACATAGCTGAACAACTGATGGAGTTCACTCACGTGTCAGCAGTTGTTCACATAGTGATAGTTGTACAAGTATCCTTAGACTTGAGGTCATCATAGTCATCTTGTGTACACTGAACTATGCTTTGGTTTAGTTCTTAGTCTCAAGGGACAATTATAAGGGCTCTACTGGGTATAGGAATTTGTACACGAAGATAATGTATGATCAATAAAGGATCTACCCCTTCCAGTGTAGGAAGAGAATGTTCAATGCTGATCCACTTATGTTAGTTTAGGAATCTCTGGCCAGAGTGAATGAAATTAGAAAGGAGTTTCTAATTTACATTAAATAGAACTAAGCATAGTGAATGGGAAAGCAAGTGATTAAATAAGATAGGCTTGACACAAGTTCCATGCCTTGTATTTAATCGTGACATTGCAGGGTAGAAGGAATTAATTGTACGGTAACTACTCACTGAATAGGTTCTTGGTATTCTAAGCAGTGAATTCGTATTATCCGGATAGTCGCGATATGCTAAGAAGTATCCCTCAAGATGTAGAATAAATATGATTAATTAATTAATCATATTTAATAAATTAGAGAATTTATATAAATAATGATAAAATAGTTTTATTATTATTTTTTTCTACAACCGGCTTAATAATGAACCTACAGGGTCATACCATAAAAGAGAATGATTTAATGGTGGAGGGATTAATTAATAATGGCTGATAATTATTTATTTATGAAATAAATAATTTATTGGCAAATTTAATAATTGATTAAATGAGATTTAATTGATTAAAAATTAAGTAAGAAAAGGTTCTTAATATTATTAATTAAGAATTTAATTTTTGAAAATTAAATCAAGTGAGAGAATTATTTCTAAAGAGTTTAGAAAAAGGATTAATAATTAAAAGGTGTTTTAATTATTAGTGAGAATAATAAAGGGTTAATAATAATAATATTTTATGGGAAAATTTTCAGCTGAAAATTTTGCCTATAAATATACTATTATAAACCCTATTTTTTCCTCAACCAAAAAGATTTACAAAACCCTAATTCTCTCCATCTCCTCCTCCTTCATTACATCATTTTCTTGGTGGATACCGGTGGAGTGCTTCACACTTGAGGAGCAGCTGCTAAGGATCTCCGTTCATCGTTCTTGGATCGCTATTAATGACCTCCATCTTTCCATTAACGTAAAGCTTCTTAAGGTAAACATACTGAACTACGAATTAAATATTATTTTTCGCATGGATCCTGCGGAGGGTTTCGGTTTTTTTTAAGATTAAATTTACATTTTTGCTGTGTTTATGTGCTAAAAACCCTTCATAAATCACATTAAATATGTTGTTCTTTCTCTGCCCAAGAACTGCTCCAACTGCATAGTCACTTGCATCGCACATCATCTCAAAAGGCTCATTCCAATCAGGTGCAGTTATGACAGGTGCCGTGATTAAATTCTACTTTAAGATCTTAAAAGCAACAAGGCACTCATCATCAAACTTAAAAGGGACATCTTTCTCTAGAAGATTGCACAAAGGTTTAGAGATTTTAGAGAAGTCCTTGATGAACCGCCTATAGAAACCCGCATGACCAAGAAAACTGCGGACTTCTTTAACATAAATTGGTGGATAAAGGTTTTCAATGACCCCCACCTTGGATTTGTCCACTTCAAGACCCTTACTAGAGACCCTGTGCCCGAGAATAATGCCCTGTCGCACCATAAAGTGACATTTTTCCCAGTTGAGAACCAGAATGGCTTCAAGACACCTTTTAAGAACGGCGCCAAGATTTTGCAAGCACTCGTCAAAAGAATCATCGAACACAGAGAAATCATCCATAAACACCTCCACATTCTGACCAATCATATCAAAGAAGATAAGCATCATGCATCTCTGAAATATGGCAGGTGCACCACACAACCCAAAACAAACTCTTCTGAAGGCAAAAGTACCAAACGGACAAGTGAAGGTAGTCTTTTCCTGATCTTCTGAAGTGATACAAATCTGATTATAACCCGAATAGCCATCCAGAAGACAGTAGTACTCATGCCCAGCTAACCTGTCAAGCATCTGATCAATAAAAAGAAGAGGGAAATGATCATTCCTTGTGGCTTTATTCAGCTTCCTGTAATCCAGGCACACTCTCCACCCCGTGATTATTCGAGTAGGAATGAGCTCATTCTTCTCATTCGCAACAACTGTGATACCTTCTTTCTTCGGCACACACTAAACTGGACTCACCCACGAACTGTCAGAAATAGGGTAGATGATCCCTGCATCTAGCCACTTGAGAATTTCCTTCTTCACAACCTCTTTCATGATCGGATTTAGCCTTCTCTGCTGCTCCACAGTTGGCTTACTTCCTTCCTCTAGCAGAATTTTGTGCATACAATAAGAAGGGCTGATTCCCTTAATATCTGCTATAGTCCATCCAATTGGTGATTTGAACTATTTTGCAGAATTCTCAAAAGCTTTTCCTCATCACTACTTGAAAGGTCAGATGCAATAATAACAGGAAAAGTAGATGCATCACTTAAAAATATATACCTCAAGTGTTCTGGCAATGGTTTAAGCTCTAATGTTGGAGCTTCCTCAATAGAAGGCTTGAGTCGCCTCTCAGCATTTTTCAGTTCTGAAATTCTAAGAGATTTAAAAGGCATATCCAGCCTTCTCTTCCAAGGAGAAGCATTCAAATATTGCAACTGCTCATCACCTTCATCATCTTTGCTATCTGAATTCTCCAACAAGCCCTTCTCTGAGGCATCAGACCTTAACATTTGATCAAGTTCTGAAGTAACCACAGAATCGACCAACTCCCCTTTTACGCACTCCTCATTTTCAGTCGGGATTTTCATAGCATTGAACACATTAAAAGTCACATCATGATCCAGCACTCACATAGTAAGCTCACCCTTCTGCAAATCTATCAAGGTTCGGCCAGTAGCCAAGAATGGTCTTCCCAAGATTATGGGAATCTTCTTATCCTCCTCGAATTCAAGAATTATAAAATCAGTAGGGAAGATGAGTTTGTCCACTTTGACCAATACATCCTCCACGATGCCTCGTGGATATGTAATAGAGTGATCGACCAACTGCAAGGACATATAAGTAGGCTTTGGATAAGGTAAATCCAACTTTTTGAAGTCAGAAAAGGGCATCAGATTGATGTTAGCTCCCAAATCACACAAACACTTGTCGAATGATAAGTTTCCAATAGTGCAAAGAATAGTAAAGCTTCCAGGATCTTTAAACTTCAGAGGCAACTTCTGTTGTAACACAACACTACATTCCTCCGTAAGAGCAACGGTCTCTAAGTCATCAAGCTTCACTTTCCAAGAGATAATACCTTTCATAAACTTCGCATAACTAGGCATATGTTCAAGAGCTTCAGCAAAGGTATATTGATATAAAGTTTCTTGAACACTTCTAGAAACTTCTTAAACTGCTTATCCGGCTTTTTCTTTTGCAGCCTCTTAGGAAAAGGAGGTGGAGGATAGATATGTTTCTCCCCTGTATTACCCTCAGGAGGAGTGTGTTCCACAATAGTCTTCCTCGGTTCCACTTCTACTTCCTTATGCACTTCTTCGTCAGCCACAACTTCTTCTTCCGAAACTTGAGATTTTTCAAAATTTGCAACCTTCCCAGACCTTAATGTGATTGCCTTAACCTGCTGCTTTGCTTCCTTGTTGCCTGGAACTTTTGTGTCACTAGGTAGTGAGCCAGGTTGACGATTAAGCAAGGCATTGATAATCTGCCCAATTTGATTCTCCAAGGTCTTGATAGACACCGCTTGGCTCTTGCACATGAGCATCAACTCTTCCAATTCAGATTTTTCATTAGATTGTTGCAGCTGGAGTTGTTGTCTTGGTACATATTGCGGTTGCTAAAAACTAGGAGGGTTGTATTGCTTTGATGTATACTGCTGATAAGGCTGTTGTATCGCATTTCGAGTATTGCTCTAGCTGAAGTTAGGATGATTGCGGTTGTTGGGATGATAGGTGGCTGGAACAGGCTGCTGCGACCTCTGAAAATTGCTCACAAACTGAGTTGATTCACTAGAAATAGAATACTGTTCTATCTCATGGGCACCAGCACAAAGATCACAGACACTAGTGATCTGATTAACTCCATAATTAGCCAAAGAATCCACCTTCATCGTCAAAGCCTTAAGCTGAGCAACTATAGCAGTAGCTGCATCTACCTCCAGAATTCCTGCTACCTTACCTTGATTTAGTCTCTGAGAAGGATTCTGGTATTTATTGGCAGCCATCAGTTCAATCAATTCATAAGCTTCATCATAGCTTTTAGCCCACAAGGCTCCACCTGATGATGCATCAAGCATGGGTCTAGAAGTTGTACCCAAACCATTATAGAAATAGTTAATGAACATCCAGTCAGGCATCCCATGGTGAGGACACTTCCTAAGCATCTCCTTATATCGCTCCCAAGCCTCACACAAAGACTCTCCAGACTGCTGCGCAAATTGAGTAAGAGCATTCCTGATTGCAGCAGTCTTCGCCATAGAAAAGAACTTAATAAGGAACTTCTGAGCAATTTCTTCCTATTTGGTAATAGAGCCTGGTGGTAGAGAATGTAACCAGCTCTTAGTTTTATCCCTCAGATAAAATGGGAAAAGCCTTAGCTTAATAGCATCTTCAGTGACATTGTTAAATTTGAAAGTGTTGCAGATCTCGATAAAATCTCTAATATGCATGTTGGGATCTTCCGTTGGAGAACCCCCAAACTGAACTGAATTTTGTATCATATGAATTGTGCTAGCTTTGATTTCAAAAGTGTTAACCGCGATGGCTTGTCTGATAATGCTAGACTGAATATCATTGATCTTTGGCTGAGAATAGTCCATCAAAGAATTTGTATTCACTTCCGGTTCACCCATTGCAACAAGAGCTTTTTTCTTCTTTCTCAACTAAAATTTCTTCTTCAAGTTTCTCCTCTACAAGAAATTCTTCTACTACTTCCTCCTCTGCTTTTTCCAGTGTTCTCTTTCGAAGTTGAGAACGTGTTAGCATACCTCTCTAGAGTACCTGAAAAAGCAACAAACAAATAAGTAAAATATCCGAGTTAATGAACTTTAACACAACACTGATGTCAAGCACATAAACTAAAAATAACCACGAGTCCCCGGTAGTGGTGCCAAAAACTTGTTAGGGCGAAAACACGCGCTAATATTCATGCAAGTATACGCGATCGCAAGTAATATAGAATTAATTCTAGTTCGTTCCCACAGAGACTCTATTAAGATTAACTTCAATTTATGCACTTATGCAACAATGGTATGGTTATTATTCAATGCTAAGATGATAACAAATTGGGAGTGTTTATAACTATGATTAACTAAGAGATTATACTATTTAATATTAACTAAGAGTATTAAAGGTTTGGTTATGACACAAATATGGGATTCCAATTTCATTAAATACTTCATTCAATAGCCTTTTTGTTCGTAACATAAGCATGCAATGGTGATGACACTAATCAGATAACACGAAACTAATAAATGCCAACTTTCGTTGTACGAATACCCTACCAACAGACATACACAAAACGAGATGAAAGCTGAATAAACACCAATTATATTGAGACCCTATATGTCTATAGAACTTGACAACATAACGGTTTAATGTGCAAGTTATCTATCTTGATTACATAGGGAAAGTAATATGGTTAAAATTATCTGCGAATCATGTATATCAAATACATAAACCTATGCTAGCATGGCAAGTTCTAAACCTCTAAATTCACTTTCGCTTCATTAGATATTAACACGTTATCTTATAAGTTCGCGACGCTCATAAGATGAATAAGCACAACCAATACTAGGATATCATACAATCACCACACACTAAGATATTGAAATGAATTAACTAAAGAAATCCATAAGTAAATCCTCTAGAACCCCACGATAATGATTAGCCCATAAACGAACTCATCATCACCGTAGGTTCCGATGAAAGCATGGTATAATAAACTAAGTCTTATCAATATGAATAATAAACCAAGTATGTTAAACAAGAGTATTAGGTTCAAAAATTAAGAAAACTAGCATCCAAGATTATAACTTAAAACAAAGAATCACAAGAATAAACTAGATCCTCTTCGCCTTGGTTGAATTGTGCTATACGATCTTCTTACACCTTTTTCTTAAGCACTGGTAGTTATTGTTATGAAAAATGATCTTAAGTTATTATTATATAGCAGCCTTGATCAACAGAGAAGTCCATAAATCAATCTTCTATTCAAAACAAGATTCTTGAAACCCGCCCTGGCGCGGCCGCACGCTTCACCAGCGCGGGTGCGCTGTTGTTAGGAATATATGTGCATTAGTTTGATGATATATTTAACAAAACACTTAAGTACAAATTCAGTGTCTGTAGCCTCAACGGATAAGACCACTTTGGCTATCCGTTGATGGTGTAGCTTTACTTAGAAATAAGTCTAGTGTTGTAGCATATTTCAGTCTCTGTATTTAAGATGTCATTCTTAGAAGTTGAGAGAAACTATGAGTCATGTTGACTACTAGAAGATATGCAGATAGGAAGGCCAATTGTAAATATTTCATGCCTTGTAATTTTGTATAAATGAAGTGGTATTAACGGATGACTTAAAGACCTTCAACGGATGAGAAGCTAAGCTTCAACGGATGTCTCTAAAGCTTCAACGGATAACATCCTTCAACGGATGAGTGCATCAACGGATGAAAGCTTCAACGGATGTTCTGTTGATTAACCATTGATAAGTGGTAGTTGTACCTACAAATAGAGGCACGTGGGTGAACAGAGATAACTGAAATGTGGCAGCGTAATTTCAGGAACATCAGAAAAAGCAGCCGTTCTACTCTAGTATAAAGAGACATTAAGTCAACAAAGTACTGGAGTGAACTGGAGAAGAAACAAGTGGAGATCTTACTTTATTATTTTATATATCCTTGTCTTTACTTGTAAACTTGGTAATATATAAAAACCAAGTAGTAGCTAGTAATTAGATAAGAATTTTTCCAGAGCTGTTTAGAAAAATCTTGAGAGAAAAATTATCTAGTTTGTACTAGGATGCAGCTGTGATCAAATTCTTAGATCACAGAATTTCTGAAATACCATCTCTGGTGGAACAACAAATCCACCAGAAAAGTTTTTAAAGGTTTATTGTGTTCTTTACATTTGTGTTTGAATATATATCTGTCTGTATCAGCTTAAAGCAATTCACACACTTGTTCATCTTGAACACACAGTCTTTATAAACTGCTCAAAACTTGAAAAAGTTTTGAGATTTACATTCAACCCCCCTTCTGTAAATCTCATTGTTAGTTCTCTAGAATTAACAATTGGTATCAGAGCAGGCTCTTGACAAACAAAGAGTTTAAAGATCTTGGAATCTAACAAAGATGAGTAAGAAGGATATTGGAGTAAAAATCCCAGTTCTTGACAGAGACAGTTATCACCACTGGAAGGTGAAAATGCACCTTCATCTACTCTCCCAAGATGAAGGTTATGTAAACTGTATTGAGAATGGTCCTCACATTCCCCACAAAGTAGCCACAGTTGCTACGGCCACAATTGCTGTTGGTCAATCCATTCCAAAACCTAGAGCAGAATGGACAATGGAAGACACAGAAGAAGTCCACAAGGATAAGAAGGCTATGAACATTTTGTTTAATGGTCTTGACAAGGATATGTTTGATAATGTGATAAATTGCTCAACTGCCAAAGAGGTTTGGGACACAGTTCAGCTGCTGTGTGAAGGTACAGAACAAGTAAAAGAGAACAAGATGCAGCTTCTCATTCAACAGTATGAGTATTTTCATTTTGAAGAAAATGAATCTTTAAATGACACATTTAACAGATTCCAAAAGCTGTTGAATGGATTGAAGCTGTATGGTAGAGTGTACCAGGTGAAGGATTCAAATCTTAAATTCTTAAGATCCTTGCCAAAGGAATGGAAACCCATGACTGTCTCCTTAAGAAACTCTCAGGATTATAAGGACTTCACTCTTGAAAGATTATATGGAATCTTGAAGACTTATGAACTAGAGTTGGAACAGGATGAGGTATTGGAGAATGGGAGAAAGAAAGGAAGTTCAGTTGCATTGGTAGCTGAAAATGAGAGGGAATGCAGACAAGAAACTGTGAGATCTACATCAAACTCCAAAGATGGTACAAGATATCAGGAATCAAGCAAAGGAAAAGAGCAAGTTGCTGAGAATGAAGACAACTCCAGTCAAGATGACTCTGATAGTGTTGATGAGCATCTTGCATTTCTGTCCAGGAGATTTGCAAAGATGAAGTTTAAGAAAAACACTAGAGCCACTAAACCTCATAAGAACATGGTGGACAAATCAAAGTTCAAGTGTTTCAATTGTGGTATAAGTTGACACTTTGCAAGTGAGTGCAGAAAACCAACTTCTGAAAAGAAGAAATTTGACCAAGTAGATTACAAGAAGAAATATTTTGATCTGCTCAAGCAAAAGGAAAGGGCTTTCATTACTCAAGAAAAAGATTGGGCAGCTGATGGAGAGGAAGAGAATGAAGATGTGGAGTATGTCAACTTAGCTCTCATGGCTGATTCTGAGGAAAATGAAGTTAGTTCATCAAGCAATCAGGTAACAACTCAGGTAATCACTACTGATGTAACACAACTTACTAAAGAAGAGTGCAATGATGCTTTTAATGACATGTCCACTGAATTGTATCATTTGCGTGTGTCTCTTAAATCTCTTGCTAAAGAATATAGTAGGATTAAAGAGAACAATCTGTTTTTAAGTAATAGAAATGCTATGTTAGAAGATAAGTTGATTGACCTAGAGAAAACCAAGCTGCATTGTATATCTGTTGAGAATGAACTAGCTGAATCTATTAAGAAAGTAGAAATACTTTCTAATCAATTAAAGAGAGAGCAAGAGGTGATTAAAGCCTGGAAAACATCTAGGGATGTTAGTGCTCAAATTGCCAAGGTCCAAGGAATTGAATCATTATGTGAAACTGCCTGGGATAAAAACAAAAAGGAACTGGAATTAATTGATGGGCTGTCAACGGATGTGGAATCAACGGATGATGAAGGTTATCCGTTGAAGGAAGAAAATGAGCATCCGTTGAAGGTTCCTCAATTAAAACAGGCAGATGTTTCTAATAGTGAAAATCTAAAGAAACTCAACAAAAAGTTTGGTTCAACTTCCAAGAACTTTGTTAAAGAAGAAGCAAGCACATCCAAAGATATCAGTAAGGTGAATATAGGGCACATGACCTTAGAACAGTTAAATAATAGGCTCAAGATGGTTGAGGATAAAAAGGAAACTAAAAGAAAATCTAACAGAAATGGGAAGGTAGGTGTTAACAAACATAACAATTACACACCTGATAGGTATGCTCCTAGAAAAAGCTGTGTGCATTGTAGTAGTGTTAATCATCTATCTGCTAATTGCAAATCTATTAAGAAAACCCCCATAACTGTACCCTCTTCCATGCCTAACATGTCTGCATCATCTCTACATGCTATGCCTACTATGTCTCAACAGAATCCTTATGCACATTTTGCAAACATGCCATATTTTAACAATCCTTATCTTGCTGCATTTAGTATGCCTCAAATGCCATACAATATGCCTATGTGGAATAACATGTATGCACAATCCATGCCTTATCATATTCCAAATGTGCTAAATGATTCTGTGACTAACCCTACACCTCAACCAACTACATCCAAGACCAAGGTTGACTCAAAGTTACCTAAGTCTAGAGATGCAAGAGGAATGAAGTCTAGGAGAAAGGCTAACAAGAATGGACCCAAGGAAACTTGGGTACCAAAATCAAATTGATTGATTTTATGGTGTGCAGGGAAATAGAAGAAATCTATGGTACTTGGACAGTGGCTGTTCAAGACACATGACAGGAGATTTCTCCCTGCTCACAGAGTTTAAGGAAAGAGCTGGCCCTAGCATAACCTTTGGAGATGACAGCAAAGGGTTTACTATGGGATATGGCTTGATTTCAACAAGGAATGTCATCATTGATGAAGTTGCATTAGTTGATGGTCTCAAACATAACTTACTGAGCATCAGTCAACTATGTGATAAAGGGAATATAGTTTCCTTCAATTCTGAAGCCTGTGTTGACACTAGTAAGAAAGACAACAAAGTGGTTCTAACTGGAGTTAGAAAAGGAAATGTGTACTTAGCTGACTTCAACTCTGCAAATGCAGAATCTATTACTTGTCTCTTCAGCAAAGCAAGTTCAGTTGAGAGTTGGCTATGGCACAAGAAGCTATCCCATTTGAATTTCAAGACAATGAATGATCTAGTCAAAAAGGACCTAGTAAGAGGAATTCCTCTTGTTGAATTCTCAAGGGATGGTTTGTGTGATGCTTGTCAGAAAGGCAAACAAAGGAAAGCATCATTCAAAAAGAAGCTTGAAACAACAATTGATGAACCATTACAGCTGCTACATATGGATTTGTTTGGACCAGTCAATGTATTGTCAATTGCAAGAAAAAGATATTGCTTAGTGATTGTAGATGATTTCTCAAAGTTTTCATGGGTCTATTTTCTTGGATCAAAGAATGAAGCAAGTGAAATCATTATCAATCACATCAGGCAAGTCAATAATCATCCTGACCTGAAGGTTAGGAATATCAGGAGTGACAATGGAACTGAGTTCAAGAATTTATCAATGAGGCTGTTCTGTGAAGAAAATGGAATCATGCATGAGTTCTCAGCTCCAAGAACACCTCAGCAAAATGGGGTAGTTGAAAGAAAGAACAGATCTTTAATTGAGGCTGCCAGAACAATGCTTGAAGAATCAAAGTTACCAACATATTTCTGGGCTGAAGCTGTTAATTGTGCCTGTTTCACTCAAAATATCTCTTTGATCAATCAAGCTAAAGGCATGACTCCTTATCAGTTGTTCAAGAGAAGAAAACCAACTCTAAACTTTCTTCATGTCTTTGGATGTAAATGCTTTATACTAAGGAATCAATCTGACCATAAAGGGAAGTTTGATGCAAAGGCTGATGAAGGGATATTTGTTGGTTATTCAGCTGGAAAATCTTATAGGGTCTACAATCTAAGAACCAACATTGTTATGGAATCTGTGCATGTTGTGTTTGATGATAAAAAGATTGATGGACTAACAGATGAGGGACAATATGAGAGACTCAAATTTGACAACATTGAGATATATTGTGATGATAGTGAAGAGGAGACTGATGGAGATAACACTTCAAAAGGGATTCAAAACATGCCCTTGGATAATGCACAAAATACTGCATCCGTTGAAAGTCAGAATTCTGCATCCGTTGATAGAGGCAATGCAGTATCCGTTGAAAGACATGGTGTATCATCCGTTGAAGTACTAAATGAAGCATCCGTTGATCATAGTTTATCAACGGATAATCGATTTACATCATCAGTTGATAGAACTCCAAGTTCCCTGCAAAGGACCAACAACTCAGGGGGAGTTTCAACTAGTCAACACTCTGTCTCACATCATGACAATACTGAGGCCACCTCATCTAGAGCACATCTTCCACTTCAAAGGAAATGGACCAAGAATCATCCCTTTGAACTGATCATTGGTGATGCATCATCTAAAGTGCAAACAAGAAGAGCTACTCAAGATGAATGTCTGTATAGTAGTTTTCTATCTCAGGAGGAACCTAAGAAAGTGGAAGAAGCCTTATTGGATCCAGATTGGATATTATCTATGCAGGAAGAGCTAAACCAATTTGAGAGAAACCAAGTTTGGAAGCTGGTACCCAAACCAAAGAACAAGAGTCCTATTGACACAAAATGGGTATTCAGAAACAAGATGGATGAAAATGGCATTATCATAAGGAATAAAGCCAGATTGGTTGCTAAAGGCTATTCTCAGCAAGAGGGAATAGATTTTGATGAGACATATGCTCCTGTTGTAAGACTTGAAGCCATCAGAATTTTTCTAGCCTATGCAGCTCATGCCAATTTCAAAGTCTATCAAATGGATGTCAAGAGTGCGTTTCTAAATGGGAAATTAGAGGAAGAAGTCTATGTAAGTCAACCTCCAGGATTTGAAGATCCAAATTTTCCAGACTATGTATATTATCTGTTGAAAGCACTCTATGGACTGAAGCAAGCACCTAGAGCCTGGTATGAAACCTTATCAAAATTTCTTTTGGAGAATCACTTCACTAGAGGTACTGTTGATAAAACTCTCTTCTTTAGGAATGTTAATGGCTCTAGTATACTTGTTCAAATTTATGTAGATGACATAATATTTGGTTCTAAAGATGATAAACTTTGTAAAAAGTTTGCTAAGCTAATGCAAAGTAATTATGAAATGAGCCTTATGGGAGAACTAACCTATTTTCTTGGTTTACAAATTAAACAAGTTAGTAATGGAATTTTCATTAGTCAAACTAAATATATTCATGATCTTTTAAAGAAGTTTGACTTAATGGAATGTTCATCTGCAAAAACTCCCATGGCCACTGCCACCAAACTTGAATTAAATAAGACTGAAAGGTCTGTGGACATTACAAGTTATAGAGGCATGGTTGGTTCACTTTTATATTTAACTGCTAGCAGACCAGATATAATGTTTGCTACATGTCTGTGTGCTAGATTTCAAGCTGATCCTAGGGAGTCTCACTTAATAGCTATCAAAAGGATTTTCAGATATCTCAAGGGTACACCAAATTTAGGTATTTGGTATCCTAGAGAATCTGGCTTTGATCTAATTGGTTATTCAGATGCAGACTATGCAGGTTGCAAAATAGACAGGAAAAGTACAACAGGCTCCTGCCAATTCCTGGGAAACAAGCTTGTATCATGGTTTAGCAAAAAGCAAAATTCAGTCTCTACTTCTACAGCTGAGGCTGAATACATTGCTGCTGGAAGTTGCTGCTCTCAAGTGTTATGGATGAGAAATCAACTCCTTGACTATGGACTTCATGTTGATAGGATTCCTATCTTTTGTGACAAAACAAGTGCCATAGCCATAACAGAGAATCCTGTACAGCACTCAAGAACCAAGCACATTGATATCAAGTACCACTTCATTAGGGAGCATGTCATGAATGGTACAGTGGAACTACATTTTGTTCCAAGTGAACAACAAATTGCAGACA
Organism: Apium graveolens; assembly: GCF_009905375.1. Classification (NCBI taxonomy): domain Eukaryota; kingdom Viridiplantae; phylum Streptophyta; class Magnoliopsida; order Apiales; family Apiaceae; genus Apium; species Apium graveolens. The sequence continues at coordinate 117,550,473 of NC_133652.1, forward strand.
TATTTACCAAGCCACTTGATGAATCAACATTCACAATATTAGTAAGTGAGCTAGGTATGCTTAATTACTCTTAAAATTCATGTCCTTATTGCAATTTGAATTGAAGCCTGAAATATATTAGTTGCTAGAACAAATTTGACTTTTAACAAAGTTTATTTCATCAACGGATGTTTCCTATCCGTTGAAAGTCAAAATTGCTCTATCAACGGATATTCATTATCCGTTGAAAGACAAATACATTTCTGGAATTTTTATCCGTCAACGGATAAAACTGAAGTACCTTTCAACGGATGACAATTTGCCTTATCCGTTGAAATGTCACATCAGTCGATTCAGGTGTTTCACAGCCGTTGATTCTATTTTCTTAACCGTTAATACTCATATATACATCTGTATGTATTGGTTTTAAAGGTAGTTGTTAGAATACTTACAGTTTATTCTTAAACGGCTGAAATTCACTAACATATACTTATTGATTAATCTTTTACTTTTTTTTTTTTTTTGAAAGCATATAAGCCCTTCTGATTTTTCATTTTTACTTTACGTTTTCTTAAAATTTCAAGCATTTACCATTTTCTCTCTGCAAAACCTTCAAGTTATTCTCTGCAATTTCTACTCACAACAATGGCACCAGTCGTGAAAATCATGTCTCAATCTGGGTTCATCTATGAGAGGAACAATTTCATAGCTTTGGTAGAAAAGAATGAAGCCCATTCAGACTATCACAAAATGATGGACTTCATCAAAAACTGTAAACTTAGCTATGCAATGCTGGAAGCCCCAACGATTTACTGTGAAGTAGTTGAGGAGATTTGGACAACTGCTGAGTTCAACTCCATTGATATGACTATCTCCTTCACTCTCAAAGGTAAAAATCACTGTATTAACTGTGATGATTTACAAGCATGTTTTAAATTACCTAAGAACAATGCCATGACACCACACACTGATAATGATGTATCCAGCATGTTAGATTCCATAGGTTATTCTCTTAACTCTGCTAGTTTAGGGAGTATTAGAAGAAAAGGCCTTAGGAAAGAATGGAGTTTTCTTGGGGATGCCTTTATAAAGGTTTTCTCTGGGAAAATTAGTAATTTTGATGCCATAACTTCATCTCTTGTTAATATGCTCTATATGCTTGTTTCTGATAGGTATTTTAACCTTAGCAACTATGTGATGCTAGAATTGGGTACTAGATTAGGTAACAAAGCTAATAGACCTAATAACATCTATTATGCTAGATTCTTTATGTTATTGGCTAACCATGTTGCTGAAGGTTTGGTCATAATCAATGAGAATAATAAACTCAAGTGCTGGGCACAAGAGAAAAGAGTTCTTGCAGATTTATTGAGAATGGATCTCAACAGCAGTGTGCCATTGGTATATTTACCAATCATGAATGCACCTCAGGTAGGTGAGGTAATTGCTTCTACAACTCCTACTTCTTCCAACCCCTCTATTTCTTTATCTTCTAGTGTGGCCATGAAATCTGTGACAATGCCCCAACAGATTTCTACCAAGGTCACCAAAACTAAACTTTCAAAATCAAAGACAAAGAAAACCACCTCTGTTGTTTCTCAAAAGACAACAGTTGTAACACCAACCATTAACCCTGAGGGGAGTGAACAGGGTGTGAGTGGTGAGGGGAGGGGTGAACATCAAAGAAACCCCCAGGATAAGGAAGGAGAGTTAAGTGCTTCCCAAGCTAGCCAAGCCACAGTTTCTCAAAAAGCTGTGGTGGTTGAAAAGGTATCTAGCACATCCCTAGTTGCATCCTCCCAAAAGGATGTTACTATTGAAAATAGTTCCCAACCAGGAACACAGAACAAACGAGGGAGGGACACTGAAGCCAAACACTCACCAACAAAAGCTTTTATTAGAAGAAAGAAGGCAAGAACCCAATCTTCTACACAGGGTGCACACACTGCACAGATACATCCATCTGTATCTATGCCTTCTCAAACTCAGTTTGATGTGGCTCCAATAAATGTGGAGTCACAGCCCCATTCTCTCACAATAATCACACATCAATCACCAAACACTTCATCACCATCTCTGGATGTGGATATGTTATTCCCATCAATTCCTGATTCTCCCTCTTTACAACTCAGGGAGGAGCCCCACTCAAATACAGGTGATCATCATCTCTTAGATGATTTGTTGGATCACCCGCAAATTTTTTCAGATATAATTGAAGGATCTGTGTCACCACATCTCAAATCAATCTACACAGATTCAACAGTTATATCACTTTCAATTTCAACTTCTTTTCCTTCTTCAACGGATATCACTCATCCGTTGACAAGTGGTTGCTCTTCAACGGATAAGCCTAACAGCAGTTATCCGTTGATAACATCAGTTTCACCTTCAACGGATATTCCACATCCGTTGATAGTCTCTCCACACATAACTGAATCAATTCCAAGTGTAGAAGACATGAATACTGTGCAATCACTCTTAGGATTGAGGGAAGGGAGTGAAAATTTGAGTGAGAGGCTGGGTTGCTCCCAGGCAAAAGGAGAGATTGAGAGCTCAAAAATGCATGCTATTTCTTCCAGCATGGCAAAAGTAAGTGAGAGGAGTACCACCTTAGTAGGTGAAGGTGAGGGAGTGAGTTGTGTGAGCCAGGGGGAGCCCCTGATGCAAGAAAATAGAGAAAAAGAGAGAAAGGCAGGTACAGTAGATATAAGGGTGGAACCAGCCATTGCTAGTGAGTCAATGATTGTGGATGATGCTGAAAAGGAAAGACAATTTCAGCAACATTACAAAGCTGTAATTGATAACATTTCCTTGGATGCTGACACTTTTACTCATCCTGTGTCAGCCTATCAAATGTTGGTTGCTCAGGGCAATGAGGAGGCAGAAAAGACACTACATCTAGTACACACAACAGAATCTCTTCAAAGGGATAAAGCTGCTATTAACAAGATGCCTTCTACATCTGGTGAGCCATCTGAGGAATTTGGAGTAAATTCTGATGATGATGACTCTGTTTCTTTTGATGGAAGCATGAACTTAGGGGGAGATGAAGGCCCTAGTTCAATTCCAAATCTACCTGAATGGGCTTTGACAAAGGAGTATAGATCAGGGGAATTCAATGTCTCCTTAGTCAAACAAATCAACACTATTCAACAGGCCATTCAGAACACTTCACATGCAAGTATCAAGGCTATCCTTCAAGCTCACCTGGACTCACTGCATCTCATGAAGTTGCAGCAAGTAAAGCAGAATCTGAGTATGGATGATCTCAGGAAGGATATTGCTGACTTGAAATCCTACAGTTCTGAAAAATTGGATTCAGTCATGCCCTATGGTACATTACAGGACTTGGTTTTGAGATTGAAAAAGGAATCAGTTACTGAGAAAAGACTGGCCAAGTTGGAAGACAGAGTTCAAGTTATTGAAGATTCTGTGGCCACCATTCTTCACAACCAACAATCTCAAACCAGTCTCCTAATGCAGCTGGCAAAAGCACAAGGCTTGACCCCTCTCCTTGATGATAACAAAAAGGGGGAGAGTAAAAGGGAAGGGGAAGGAGAGCCATCTACAAAAATCAAAATATCTAAAGTGCTAGTTCCTGCCATCACTACTTCTCCAATCATTCAAATCAAAGGAAAGCCTGATGGAATTGATTTGATTCAGCTAGCAGCAGCTGAAATTCAAGTGAAAGAGCAAAGGAGGAGAATTGATGAAAGGTTGCAACTGTTGTTTGGCTCTACACAAGATAAATCAACATCTGTGAAATATAGCACAAAGATTGAACCAATCAACATGGAGCTCAAGCCAGTAGGGAGACATAAGGATGGAGAAGTGAAAGGCATATGTCATAGCCTACTCGTTTATTCGAGTATTTAACTCAACTCAAATAAGAATGTAATAAGTAAATAGTGGATCAAGCATCAGAGAGATCTCACAAAGTAACATCTGTCAAAGAATAAAGAAACATTGTTCATCTGCAGACTTGAAGATTCACTGGAAGAAGTTCAAGAATTTGATCATGCCTCAGTGATATAAATCAAGATCGTGGATTTAATCAAGTGACAGAGATCTCGTCAAGGTATCATTTATTACAAGGATTCAATGAGAACAACAAAGTCAAGACATGAAGAAACGTCACGAAAGTTAGTCACTCATGAACCAGACAGTACATCGAGTGTCAGCATTGAAGTGGCGGAATTGATTCATAAGTCTCAGTGACTTTCAGAAGATTGTCAGAAGAATGGATGCTGCTCAGGGTTAGTATTAATTCTCTATTAATTAATTAAGTCATATAATTTTAATTAAGAAAATAAATTATATCTGCAAGGATTAATTTATTGATTAATTGAATTAAATTGATTAATTAATTTAGAATTAATATTAAGGATTTACAGAATTTTAATTGGTTAAAATCTGTTTTAATTCTAAAAAGACAAGTAATTGTACTAGTATGACAATCGGTATGACAATTGATAGTCATACCGAATGTCATGCTAATTCAGTTGATTGTCTTGATAGAATTATTATTTAGATTAAAATCACTTATTAATTCAGTAAAACAATTTAGTTTGAACTAATATGACAATCGGTATGACAATCAATAGTCATACCGAAAGTCTTGCTAGTTCATTTTAATTGTCTTCCTAGCTCTAATAGATTGTCTCACCGAAAGTCCTTCAAGCTCAAATAGATTGTCACACCAGTTCAATAACTTCGGCTGTGATTGTTTAAAAGAAAGCAGAAGACAATATCATCCAACATTATTCAGCAATCAAACAGAGCACATACAGAACAAGAAAACACAGCAGAAAACAAAAGAAAATATTTCATCATTCATCTGCTTATTCAAGATCAAATATTCTAGTTTGTTAATGTTAAATCCAAACCACTAGAATTACTTATCTTGTTCTTGTATATCAATCTAGCGGATTAAAATCCCTAGAACTTAATCTCAAATCGCTTTTAGCATTTGATCTTTTAATTACAAAAATAGAAAAAGTTCATGTCGAATTTATTCTAAATTTGTAATAATTGATTTGAGATTAATCCCTTGTAACCGATACCGTAGTTGTAACACCTTTCAAGTTTAATAAAAGTTTTATTTAACTTGAATTTTGTTTCACAATTTTATTCCGCATTTTATTCGACAAAACGGTATTGTTTGCATTCAACCCCCCCTTCTACAAACAAATTGGGACCTAACAATTGGTATCAGAGCATTCTGATTAACGTACAAATCAAGATCCTAGACTTTTGTGTTTCTTTCACTTCTTGAATTTTTATTCACTCAAAAATTCATAATGACTACACAAAAATTTGGAACCGTTAAAATTCCACTTTTCGATAAAGAAAATTATGTGATGTGGAAGAAGAAGATGCTACTGTTTTTACAGGTTGCTAATCCCAAATATTTGCAAGTGTTGAAGAAGGGTCCAAAAATTCCTATGGTTATTGAACCAGAGGTAATAGAGAATGATGTGGTGATCACCGAAGCGAGAACTTATGTGAAGGATCCTGAGGACTTCTCTCCTGCTGAAATAGAAGAAGCTTCCCTGGATGCTAGCCTTCAATTAATCTTAGTAGATTCCCTTAATCCCCTAATGAACAGACATGTGATGAATTGTAAAGATTCTAAACATATCTGGGAAACTATTGAGATTATTAATGAAGGCACAGAGGAAGTTAGGGAGAACAAACTAGAAATCCTAACCTCTGAGTATGAATACTTCAAATCTAATCCAGGAGAAGGAATCACTGAAGTGTTTGAGAGGTACAATGCATTGATCAACAACCTGAACATTAATGGTAAATACTATTCCATCAGGGAGGTCAATAAAAAGTTCCTTTTAACACTGCCAACTCATCTCGAACATAGAATCACTGCCATAAGAGAAGCAAGAGATCTGAGTGAGATTTCTTTGGAAAGGCTCTATGGTGTGTTAAAGACTTATGAGTTGGAGCAGATTCAGCAGAAGGAAGTTTACGGGAAAGGAAGAGTGGTCAGCACGTCTACTGCTCTGGTAGCTGATGAACAACAACAACAACAACCACTATATCAACAACAATCTCAACAGTCAGATAGAATGGTACAGTCTTCCAAGGTTAAAGATAATGTGATAGTAGCAGAATTTGATTCACCTACTACAAATCAATCAGGAGATGATTATTATTCCTTGGAAGAACTGGAGCAATTGGAGGATGAGTCAATGGCCCTGATTGTCAAGAGATTCTCAAATGTCAGATTCAAGAGGAATCCCAAGTTCAAGTACAAGTCCAACTACAACAGATTCCAGAAAGGTGGATCTTCATCCTCTAACACCAGCAGTGGTGGGTATAAAACAGGGATGGTTGATCGAAGCACCATTCGATGCTTCAACTGTAATGAGTTGGGCCACTTTGCCACAGAATGCAGGAAGCCAAAACAAGCAAGGAAGAACTCTTACGATTCTAATCAGAAGAGTAAATCTGAAAGGGCGTACCTGGCAAAGGGAAGAAGCTGAGATGATACTGACAGTGAAGATGAAGAAGTTGGGAATCTTGCTCTCATGGCTAGTGATGCAAGCACCTCATCGTCAAGAAAAGAGGTAAAACTTTCTGATGCTGAAATGGTTTATCATCTAAGAGGTAACTTAGATTGTGCTCGTCGTGATAATGAATTGTTAAATCAACAAATCAAAGACCTTGAGAAAGAGGTCAATGAATTAAGACTTGTGCACATTAATCAAGATAAACTTAAAGACCAAGTATCTTTTCTAGAGAATAGAGTTGACTGTTATAGACAACTCGAAACTATTCTCAAAGACAAGATCACCGGTCTTGAGGCTAAGGTTAAAGCTTACTTTAATTCTTGTTCGAAGTCCAAAGAGTTTTACAATAAGCAAGCTGTTAATCAAACACATGGAATAGGTTATGATTACAATGCTGCTATTGGAAAATTAGGCATAAACTCCCCTCCTCATGTATGTGCTAAAGGCAGGGAAGTACCACATGTGCTTAAGGGTGTTGATGAACCCCTCTATAAGGAATCTATTGCTGAACCATTTGACGAGACCTCTTTTATTATTCAAGAAGAAATCCGTGCTGAAGATAATGCTAATGGGAAAGCTGTCTCCAAGTCAAGTGTGTCAAAAGTTCCAGTCAAGGTTGTGAAAGCAACTGAGACTAACTCAGACACACATGAGTTGGATAGCACAAATGCCATGTCTACCATGCATAAGTTGCCTATTGTTAATCCTTCTCATAAAGCATGTGGTGTTCCTGATTGTATGTCTTGTGCTTTTAATCTGTTGTTTGCTTATTTTAATGGTAAGCATGCTTCTAATGATAAGACTACTCCTCGTCAGCATGTGAATAATAGAAAGCATGATAGGTCTAAGACTGCTAGTCCTCCTAAAGCTAGAAAGGAGACATTTGTGCCTAAGCCTAAACATAAATCTGATAAGGCTGTTTTAAAGGTCAAATGTTCAGTCATTGAGAATGTTGAGAATAGTGAAATTAAGAATGTTGTTTTGCCTGATAAAGGCCAATTTTACAAGTATGCCGGACCCAGCCAAGCTTGGGTTCCGAAGAAGTTCTAATCCATTTGTATTGCAGGGCATTAAACAGGTACAACCGGTAGTGTGGATTCTTGACAGTGGATCGTCAAGACATATGACCGGAGATAGAGCCCTGCTATCAAATGTGGTTGAGAAAGCTGGCCCAGTGGTTACCTTTGGAGATAACAGCAAAGGTTTAACGGAGGGATATGGCTGTTTGCAAGCTGGAAATGTTATCATTGAAAATGTATATCTTGTGCAAGGACTTGAACACAATCTGCTTAGCATTAGTCAGTTCTGTGACAACGGCTACAATGTTTTATTCGACAAGCTGAAGTGTCAGATTCTGCACAAGAAAAGTGAAAAACCCTCCTTAATGGGAATACGGAAAGGAAATCTGTTCGTAGCTGACATGAACTCTGGAAGCAATCTTGAAGTCAATTGTTTCTATGCAAAAGCATCGTCAAATGAGAGTTGGCTATGGCACAAGAGACTTTCCCATCTCAATTTCAAGACAATGAATTCTCTTGTCAAAAGAGAATTGGTAAGAGGTCTGCCTCAACTGGAATTCTCTCCAGAAGGACTATGTGAGGCTTGCCAGAAAGGAAAGTCAAAGAAAGCAAGTCACAAAGGCACTGACACATCTTCCATAACTGGTGTTCTGCAATTATTGCACATGGATTTATTTGGTCCAGTTAATATCCTTTCTATGTCAAAGAAGTGTTACTGTCTTGTGATAGTTGATGACTATTCCAAGTATACGTGGGTTTTATTTCTTCACTCTAAGGATGAAACACCACAAGTTGTGATTGATCATATCAAGATGATTGAGTTAGATTCTAACGTCCCTGTTAGAGCAATAAGGTCAGATAATGGAACAGAATTCAAGAATGCACTTCTAAATGGATTCTGTACAGACAAAGGGATTACCAGACAATTTTCAGCTCCTAGAACCCCTCAGCAAAATGGAGTGGTAGAAAGGAAGAATCGTACATTGATTGAAGCTGCAAGAATGATGTTAAATGAATCAGGTCTTCCAATGTACTTTTGGGCTGAAGCTGTCAATACTGCATGTTATACTCAGAATCGAACTCTAATCAACAAAGACTTCATGAAAACTCCTTATGAGATTTTGAATGAACAGAAACCTTCTATCAAATACTTTCATGTATTTGGTGCCAGATGCTTCGTGCTCAAGGATGGAGATGATCGTCGTGGTAAGTTCGAGGCAAAGGCATATGAGGGTATTTTTGTTGGATATGGAAGAAGATCATATAGAGTGTATATCATTGATCAACACAAAGTAACTGAAAGTGTCAATGTTACATTTGATGACACTAAACTCCCTAGTATCCAAACTGAAGATCCTTCTGAGAAACTGAAGTTTGATGATACGTCAGATTCAGAGTCAGAACATGGTCAAGAACCTGAGGTTGTTGCTGTTGAAGAACCTGTTAATCCTGATAATACTCAAGGTAATAGTGATGGAAACTCTGGAAACAATGGAGATACCACTGCTACTGACGGAGAATCTTCAAGTCAACATGGCAACAACTCAGGGGGAGATGCTGAAGGATCATCTAGTAGGACACAACATCACAATGAATTTCAAGGTGAATCATCAAGATCAAATCTTCCAAGACAGACTGTCTGGAATAAAGCTCACCCTTTTGAGTTGATTATTGGTGATCCAGATGTTGGAGTCAGAACTAGACGTGCTACTCAAAATGAGTGTCTGTTCTCAGGATTTCTTTCTGAGATGGAACCTAAGAAAATTGAAGAAGCACTAACTGATCCAGATTGGGTGATTGCTATGCAAGATGAACTCAATCAGTTTGAAAGTCAACAAGTCTGGAAACTGGTACCTAGGCCTGTACACAAGAAAGCTGTTGGTACAAGGTGGGTATTCAGGAATAAACTAGATGAAGATGGTGTGGTTACAAGAAACAAAGCAAGACTGGTAGCTAAAGGGTATTCTCAAGCTGAAGGTATTGATTATGATGAAACCTATGCTCCAGTGGCTAGACTTGAGGCCATCAGGATATTTCTGGCATTCGCAGCATTTTCAAACTTTAAAGTTTATCAAATGGATGTCAAGAGCGCCTTTCTGAATGGAAAGCTGGATGAAGAGGTATATGTAGAGCAACCTCCTGGTTTTGAAGATCCAGATCATATGGATTTTGTCTTCTTTCTTTTCAAGGCTATCTATGGGCTAAAACAGTCACCAAGAAAATGGTATGACACTCTCTCTGAATTTCTTATTGAAAATAGCTTTATTAGAGGTGTCATAGACAAAACTCTCTTTTCTAAAAAACATAAGAATGATACTATATTAGTCCAAGTCTATGTGGATGATATAATATTTGGGTCTACTAATGATAATCTCTGTAAGAGATTTGCTAAGTTAATGCACAGCAAGTTTGAAATGAGCATGATGGGAGAGCTGAAGTTCTTTCTTGGATTACAAGTAAATCAAAGGTTAGATGGAACATTTATTTGTCAATCCAAGTATCTCAAGGAACTCCTCAAAAAATACAATCTAGAGGATTCTGCATCAGCAAGGACTCCATCAACTACAGCTGTCAAGCTTGGACCATGTGAAAACTCCATTAAGGTAGATGTCACAAGCTACAGAGGTATGATTGGCTCGTTACTCTATCTTACTGCGAGTAGACCAGATATTATGTATCCTACATGCCTATGTGCAAGGTTCCAAGCGGATCCTAGAGATATTCATCTCGTTGCTGTTAAACGAATCTTAAGATATCTTAAGGGAACACCAAATCTAGGTATTTGGTACCCTAAAGAATCTGGTTTTAACCTTGTCGGATATACAGATTCAGATTATGCAGGAAGTGTTGTTGATAGGAAAAGCACCTCAGGAAGTTGTCAATTCTTAGGAAGCAGGCTAGTCTCATGGTACAGCAAGAAACAGCAAACAGTTTCCAACTCAACGGCCGAGGCTGAATATATTGCTGCTGGAAGCTGCTGTGCTCAGATCTTGTGGATTAGGAACCAACTACGAGACTATGGCTCTGTATTGAACAAGATTCCTATTTTATGTGACAACACAAGTGCAATAGCCATCACCAACAACCCTGTGCAGCACTCGAGGACAAAGCACATTGACATCAGGTATCATTTTATTAGAGAGCACGTCATGAATGATACTGTTGAACTATTTTTTGTTCCAACAGAAGAACAAACAGCAGATATTTTCACTAAACCACTTGACGAATCCACATTTACCAGATTAGTTGGTAAATTGGGCATGTTAAATAGTTTTTGTGATTAATTTAATTAATATCTGGAATCTGTTCTTGAATGAATTTACAAATGAATTTTTCATAAATGAAAAATTCATTTGCAAATTTATTTTATCATTTTATCATATTTCTTGCTTATTTCTATGTAATATATATTATCTTATCTATTTTTATTTTTTCCCTATTTGTTAATTTAAAATATCTCAGAATATTTTATTTCCTCTAAAAATATTCTTCTATGAATTTTATTTGCTAAAATTCAATAGAAATCTATTTTTGGAATAAAAATAATAAATTCTGATATATTATCTTTGTTTCTGTAAAAATTTTAAGTGTTTATTTCAGTTTTACTATTTTGAAATATAGTTTCAGTACATAAATAGAAGTCTGTACATATTTGAGTGTTTTTCTACTGCAATGACAATCGGCAAGACAATTGAATTGTCTTGCTGAAAATCATTTCAGTACTTATATATATATATATACTTATTTTCATAATTAATTCTGTGTGAAAACCTTTTATTTCCAGAATGACAATCGGCAAGACAATTGAAATTGTCTTGCTGAAAGTCATTTGCGAATATAATTGTTATTTCAGTTTAGTTTTATACTGGCAAGACAATCGGTATGACTATTGATTGTCTTACCAGTTATAAACATTATATATATATATCTATTTTATTTTATTTTGCCTGGTATGACAATCGGTATGACTATCAGATTGTCATACCAGTTATAATTTTAATACTTATTCGTGTATTTCATTTCCTTCTTTTTGCCTGGTATGACAATCGGTATGACAATCCCGGATTGTCATACCAGCTGTTATATAAAGGCGTTTGGTGTATTGTTTTTAAACCATTTCATCAGTTCACTTCATTTCAAAAAAAAAAAAAAAATCTAACAGTTTTTATCTCTTAATTTTCTCTCTTCTCTCTCTTCGAACCAAACAATCAATCTGGTTATTTCCTTGCTCGAGTTTTTACTCAGCAAACTTAATCATCACTTTAGTGATATATACATATAAGTATGTACATAAACAAGTGCTGTTGAATTTTCTGTAAATTCAGTTTGCCCCTTCAATTCCTTTTTAATTTTAATTTCTTATTTGTGTCTTTTGGTGTGTCAAAACTGTGTTAGTGATTTAAGAATTTTAACGAGATACATTTCTGTCTAAATTTTTCGATTATAATTAATTTAATTCGAATTATTAAATTAATTTAATTAATTCGAATTTTCTTAATATTATTCTTAAAATTCTGAAAGTGTGTGCCTTATTATTATTTTAAAATGGCTCTCAATTTCCAAATTGTCGCGCATAATCTAGTTGGTTATTTCAATCCGGAAAAATGTGATGTTGAAAAATTTAAGCCTTGGATTAGATTTTTAAATGACCATTCGATTGTTAGCTCTGCTATTAAATCAAATGTGATTTTAAATATCGATCTTCTTAGACTGATTTGCACAACCTCTACTGTGGCCGATGATTCAAAATCTTTTTCATTCACCGTGGCAAACACACAGTATGTAGTTGATGAAACAGTCGTCAATCGTGCGCTAAATTTTCCACTTGATAATTTCTGTAATTTACCCTCTAAAAATGATATCACAAATTTTTTCAATGCTATTCACTATCAGGGGGTGATCAATTTAACCAAACTTTCTAAATCAAATTTGGTGTCTGAATGGGATATTTTCTTCGATACACTTTCCAAAGTGTTTGCCAACTGCACAAAATCCAATTTTCATAACATCACTTCCACCCTGCAGTATATTGGTCTTGCGGTTGTTTTCAATCAAAGGATCAATTTTGGCAAACTACTTTTTCCCATTCTCTTGAGACGTCTAACTTCTGCTTTACGTGATCATTCTACAAATCGTAGGGTATCATGTTACTATGCTCGTTTTCTTATGCTCATAGCAGATCATCTACTCACCCCTGAACACAAAGCACTTTTTGCTAACTCTGCTGTAACCGAACCCCCACCAGTTAGCAAAAAGATTTACACTCGCCAAGACACAACCTTCAAATTTATGCAAGTACCAGTACTTGTATCTGCTTTCATGACCAATTATATTCCCTTGCCTATTTTTAATCTTCCCGGCCATGAACAGCAACCTCAACCTCCAGTGGTTCAAGCCACCCAGGCTCTTCCATTACAGGTAGTAACTCCTCACACTCTCTCTCACTCTCTTCCTACTTCTGTTAACAGACCCTCAGTGATTGATAGGGCTGACCATGAAGTTGTAGAACCACAGCTTCAATCCCAGGTCATAGAGCCAAACACATAGTCTCATTCTATCTCACCCTCTCCCCCACTGTCTAAAATGTTACCCAGAAGATTATTAGGAAGTAGTACAATGTCAAATATGAGTGAACCCTCAGCTCTGCCTCCTCCTAAGAAAAGAAAAACCTATTCTGAGGCATCTGATAGCTTATCCTTGTCCTCCCAACAGGACATGGACTTTGAAATGGCCAATGAACAGTTACTAGAGGCATTCTCTCAACAGGATGCATCTATTGAAATTCGCCATCGGGCCATGGCATCTTGTACTGAGTCAAGCACAATTCCATTACTCACAATGGAACCATACACTTCCCCAGATAATACTCAGGACACCCAGCGAGGAGTGCACGTAGAGTCGGTTACAGTGCCTGCCATAGTTACGGCAGAAGAGCAGTCACATGCTTCAGAGGGAAAATCTGACTCTCCGCCATCTTTAATAGAGTCATTTTCTCCCCTCCCAGATCCAACAACTCTGGCTCCCTTATGGGATTCTCCACTCGCAGATTTATCTGGAGAAAGTGGAGGGCAACTCGGTCAATCTATCCCTGAAGCAATTCAGACATCTATTCCAAAAGATTTGATAGCATTGACTGAGGATCGGGACTCGCGAATTCCCATTGCACCACCACTGACCTCTCTTGAAGAGGCTAGGGTGATTTTTAATGCAGGTACACAAGAACAGCAATTGGAAGACTCCTCACGAGCAATCATATTGAGAGAAACACATGCACGTGAGATGAGTGAACCAAATACGAGTGAACTTCAGGTGAGAGCACACACAGACACTGATACTATCAACCTGTTAGCTCAGATTGCTGCCCTGAAAGAAGAACTTGCTAAAAGTCAAGCTGAAGCTCAAGCATTCAAAGCACAGGTGGTTGAACGGTCTTCTTCTTCCACCTCTGTCGACAATCAGCTTGCAATCATAAGGAATGACATCTCAGATTTAAAGACTACTGTAATACCAAAGCTCAATTCTATTCAGGACACTCCAAATTTATCAGCTGATGACATATCCAACTTCTGCTCCCTACATACAAGAATGACTTCTCTTGAAGACCTCGTTGAGATGAATCATTCACTGGACAACTCAAGATTTCTAAAGATAGAGACGTGCATGGAACATCTAAATGAAGGCATGAAGCACTTATATTACATGATCAAGAATTCTCATTGCCCTAATGAAGAACAAAGAGCTTATTTTGAAGGACCGTCTGGTGGAGGATCAGGCTCTGGAAGTGGTGGAGGTTTCAAAGGAAAGTCAGTAGAGGATCCCTCAACTAAGGGGGAGAAGAAAGGGAGTAGTTCCAAAGGGAAAAAAAAGATACTTCTGCTGGAGATAAAGGAAAGGCTGATGATGCCTACTACAGTGGAGAACAGGATGACTTCGATATTTTTGACATTCCCACTGAACCAGTTCAGGAAGATAAAGATGGGTTATTTGAAGCTGAAGAAGAAAGTGATTTTGAAGATTGGGAAGAAGAAGATTCAGTGGATCCTAGGTTTGAGAAAGAATTTCAGAAAGAGCAGTCAGAGATGCAAAGAAAAGAAGCTGAACTCAAGAAGGTCTCACAGATCATTGATAGGAGAAAAGACATACAAAGAATAGAAACTCTTCAAAAGCAACGTCTTCATGACATTAAAGCTCAAGAAAGGAGAAGAGATGTCAGACTGAAGATTGGTGGAAAGTGGGATGAAGCTAGGAGAGTACTCGATATGCCTCAGCTATGCACTAACAATGATAGGCAGTTCTTACATCTTCTTGACAAGCTGGAAATCTCAAATCCTAACAATGACATGTACATGAATGCTATCAAGACTGAAGTCTCAAGGATCACAGCTGCTTTTGATAGATCCCTAAATGAGATGAGCATTTTTGTATATTGTCAGAGTGAAGGATCATTCAAAGTGTCACTTCATCTATTTGAGAATCGTTCGTTGTCAGAGATTTGGGTTCTTTTAAACAAAGTGAAAAGAAGCTCAGAGTTGAATGAAGTTCTTCGGGAAAGGCTTAAAGAGTTTGCCAGCAGGGCTAGTCCTCAAGTGGTCAACAATCCTCATCAAGTGAGATTCTTTAAGTCTGATTGTCTTCAAATCTGTCAGCTAGATGTACAATCTCTTAAAGACTACTCAGCTAAGCATCTGGTCTGGATGGAACATCATTTGAGAACTGCTGGATATTCATCCATGTTGAAGACTCAAGCTGCTGACTTGATTCAAGCTTATTGTGAGAAGAATGTTAAAAGGTACAATCAACTCAAGAATAAGTTGAAGACAGTTGGAGTTCAACCAGTCAGACCTGCAAGCTTCACTTCAGAAAAGGATCGTGTTTTTGACAAGGAATTGCTTCAAGATTTAGAAGAAGGTGAAGTCAGAAGAGAAGACAACTAAAGTCAATTAGCTCAAAACTCAATGTAATATGATTAGAGCGTTATGAATCAAGATAGACTAATGTAGTTATATGTTCAGGCTAGAGGAACATCTATCTTGTATTCACTTGTAAATTTCATTTGGAATCTGGAAAATGTTAAATATAATCCAGAACTTTTCTGCTATTTACTTTACATTACTGTTTATATCTTTTTCTTATTTGTTAGTTGAGTTATCCTCTAGGTATTTGTTGTTATTGTCTAACAAGCAAATAGGGGGAGATTGAAAGGCATATGTCATAGCCTACTCGTTTATTCGAGTATTTAACTCAACTCAAATAAGAATGTAATAAGTAAATAGTGGATCAAGCATCAGAGAGATCTCACAAAGTAACATCTGTCAAAGAATAAAGAAACATTGTTCATCTGCAGACTTGAAGATTCACTGGAAGAAGTTCAAGAATTTGATCATGCCTCAGTGATATAAATCAAGATCGTGGATTTAATCAAGTGACAGAGATCTCGTCAAGGTATCATTTATTACAAGGATTCAATGAGAACAACAAAGTCAAGACATGAAGAAACGTCACGAAAGTTAGTCACTCATGAACCAGACAGTACATCGAGTGTCAGCATTGAAGTGGCGGAATTGATTCATAAGTCTCAGTGACTTTCAGAAGATTGTCAGAAGAATGGATGCTGCTCAGGGTTAGTATTAATTCTCTATTAATTAATTAAGTCATTTAATTTTAATTAAGAAAATAAA